>NC_056744.1:1395319680-1395619680 GCF_019279795.1 Protopterus annectens
TTTGTTTCAAATAAATAAATGGTGTCAAAATCATGGTCTGAAACTAAATGATGAAAAAATGCATTACTGTATCCTTTGAGAAGTCATCTACCCCAGAAAACTACCACATTAACAATATGCTCCTAAGAGCTGACCCATTTATTCAGGATTTGGGAACTTGTATGGTCAGGGCATAAATTTTAACCAAGATGCATCTACTGTTGTTAAGAAAGCCCTTCTATACTGTACATCTTACAAATAAAAGGATTGTGTTTAGATCTAGAGATGTCACTGTCCCCCTTTTTTAGGCCTCTTTATGACAATCATTGAATATAATGCCTCCTTTGGCATGTATCTGTCCAGACACATTCAACAACTGTATCATCCACATAGACATCATGGACCAACTCAAAACTCTTTTCACTTTACTCAATATCATAGAGACTGCTAAGAGATTACCTGTGTCTGATATACAAGGCATCCTCTGACCCATTACTGATGGATTTACTGCACATAACCAAGTCAAATGGCATAAAAAATACTTGGCCTAAGGATCTAAACCTCTTCTGCAAAATCTAAGCCATGGAAAGCACTCCAGCTGTGTACAGCTATAACACCTTTCATACATTCTGACCACCCAATGAACATGAAAGAGTAAAACACAGAGCTGTATCTATCTACATAAAGGATAAGCACACCTCAAGGCTGATCAAACAATATGACATTCTTGAGCTAGTTTACGTTCAACTAACCACAGGAAAATCCATTAGCATATTTTTGCTAGCTACAGGTCCCCACCATGAACCAGGAAACCCATGCATCATACCTGAAGTTGCTAGAATCTCTCACCATCCAGCATTGTTTTGGGTGATTTTAACTACCTCTGCAATAACTGGAAGGTATACACAGCCATGAGAATGCATGTCCAAAGATTTCTTGACTTTGTAAATTCAAGTGCTCTGAAGCAGCTAGTACGCAACCCCACTAGGGTTACAAATATCCTAAATCTGGTACTCACAAATATGGCTGAGTGCTGCAACCCCTCCGAAGTGTGATGGCTTTACTGGAAAGGTCAGATCACAAAGCAGTCTTCCTTGAAATAAAGGTAAAACTAGACCCACCTACACCTAACTCCAAAAACTTTAATAACTTTTTTAAGGCAAACTACCTCCTATTAAGTCACAGCATACCTAGCTTCCAAGCTCCTCCCAAACCAATTAATCACAGAGGCATACACAAAAGTCCTGTATGACCATATAAACAATTATATAGAAAAGGTAGTACTGAACCAAAATAAGCTCAGGTCAAACCACAAAAACAAGCCACCCTGGTGGACCCCTCTTTTTAATAGGTTGCACAATATAAGAAAGAAAGTCCTGTCAAGAAGTAAGAGAGAATGTGCACAACAGAACAAAAAGTCCCTCATTAGTCTAACCAAGCAAATCAGGGAATTAGTCAAAACAGACTTTGAAGCAAAAATAGTGTCCAAAGCAAAGGATAGACACATAAGGCGTTTTTGACTTATGTCAGCAATCTTTGGAATTAGTTGTAGACAGAATCACCTATACTCAGCCAGAAGGTACCACAAATCTTCTGGCACATAAATTCTACTCAAACTGAATTAGTTGTGGGTGGCATCACCTACCGATCATCAGCCGATAGGTATACCAAATCTGCTTGCTGATAAATTCAGCTCAAATTTCAACTCCCAATTACCTATTGTTCTCCCACAAGAAATATCCTCCACCACTTTCCCTCCAATTATTACTAAAGAGTAGGTGGCCAGTGTGCTCTTTAAAACTAAAAGCACAACTCCAATGGGGTCAAACAATATACCAAGCTGCCTCTTAAACAGCTTGAATCAGGACCTATCAGGCCCATTGGGATCTCTATTAAACCATGGCTTACAGATAGGCTTTGCCCTGAATGAGTGTCGGACAGCAACCGTCATCCCTGTACCCAAGGGGGGGGGGAACCATCAACTGACGTGGGCAATTGCGGACCCATAAGTTTGCCTAGTTTTATATCTTAAGTCCATGGAAAGAATAATCATGGACCTGATAAACAATGACATAGGAAACCTCCAAACACTGGACTCAACCCAATTTGGTTTTGTCAAGGGCAGGTCATGCCTACTAAATCTTGTGGACTTTTTAGAAAAAGTCACTAGGGCCATGGATGAAGTTAAACTACTGCATACTGCTATGATGACCTGGTCAAGGCAGTTGACACACTCCTTACACTCAGGTATTATAAATAAACTCATAAAACTAGGCATAAATCCCTACATCACCATATGGAGAGACAAGTGGCTCACAGACAGGACACATGGTTAATGTTTTAAACCACAATGGTGAGAAATCTCCCTATTCTTAAAACAGCCCCTGTCAGATAAGTTATTTCCCCTTCTAAATAAAGGAGGCAAACTCACTTAAAGAAAGCCAGTGAGGCTGTTGGCAATGACCAAATGTTTGTCATTCTGAATGTCCCACTCCAATAAATAATAAACACACTCTTACCACATCAGTTGAGTAGAACACTGGGCTGATCTCTGAATCCTTTTCGGCTATAATTAGGCAAAAAGTGGAAGTATGTGCAATATATATATATATATATATATATATATATATATATATATATATATATATATATATATATATATATACACACACACACACACACACACACACACACACACACAAACACACACACACATATATGTGTGTGTGTGTGTACACAAATCTACTTCATAATATCAAATTTCCAAAGCACTGAAGACCAAAATGCCGAGATGACAATCACGAAAGTTAAAATCTCGACCCGCTTAAACATTTGCCCAACACCACATTAAAACACACAGCACAATCTAAAACCCCCCACATTCCAATGTGGGTGGCTACACCCACTCACCCCCCCAACTATATATACCAAATCTGGGATCGCACTACAGTGGGGAAAATGGCATGATTCCCCACGTTGGGTGAGCATTTACTTGCACTGGGAAAACTTGTGAAGTTCAGCATTTTAACTTTCATGATTGTCGTCTTGGCATTTTGGGATTTTGCTATTTCAAAGTAGACCCATGTACATATACACACACACACACACACAAAATTTATTCAAGACAATTGAACAGTAGATCTTTGGCAAGGGAAAACAGAGTATACAGAGAAAACCTATGCTGACAATGGAAGAGCACACATATTCCAGCAAGACAATGACCAGAGGTCAGGATCGAACCAGGTACTCTGAGGCTGTGAGACAGGGATCCAATCATTGAGTGACAGTACTGTCCATAGAAACTTCCCTGTTCTGTATCACAAATAACACATTCCTCTTATTCCTATCAATGTAGCAGAGCAAGGGAAATCTCAGGAGGGGGGTCCTCCTTGCTTTGTCTATGACTAGGATAGCCATTTTTCCTTCTACAATCAAATTTGATTATTTTTATCTAAAGCTTCTAAACTCAAGAGGCATACAACCTTTTCTGATGCATATGTAATAATCATGCACAGGACCAGGCAAACATGCCTAAATCCTGAGTCTGCAGTTTTGCTCCCAGCCAATAAGAAATTGCAAATCCAAAGAATCTATGAATATCAGGCATCTGCAATGTGCAACAATGTATAAAGATATATTTGCCACATTAACAAGGAACATCATAAAAAGGTGGTGAATGCAATAACTGCCCTCAGGGCAACTGTGATTCACTGAGCATTTTCTTACAGATAACTACAATGGAAAAAATGGGTATATATATTAGAACATCGAAGTTTCAGGTCTTCAAATGTTCTAATATCGACACCTAGTAACCGAAAACCGATAAGACCAAAAATTTAGAACATCGAATTTTTTCCTAGGGAAACAATTTGCTGTTTCAAAACACATACAGACAACACAAACACACCAAACACACAGCAATCCACACACATACACCTAAAATCTTACATCTAAACCTACACTAAACTGTACATACACCACTATCTACCCACTTACCTTACCCAAACCCTATCCTTAAGGTTCGTCACTATCGCACACACACCTCACCCGCGCCCTAACTCTAACTCACCTATCCCACCCTAACCCTCATGTCCAAACATTCGCACACTTACCTGACACGCGCCCTAACCCTAACTCACCTATCCCACCCTAACCTTCACGTCCACACAATCGCACACTTACCTGAACCTGACCGTAACTTTCCACCGCAGAGCTGAAAATAGCGAAGCGACAATAACGGACAACCAAATTCTTTCCCTAGGAAAGAATTCGGTTATCTAAAAATTCGCTATTTTCAACTTTTGGTTACTAGGTGTTAATATTAGAACATTCGAAGACCTGACACTTCAATGTTCTAATATAGACCCGAAAAAATTTATCAGACACTCTTACTTGGTGGGTCTGCAATTGGGGAAACATCCCAGCATAATACCGCCTCCCTGGGAATCAAAACCCTGAAGGAAGCCAAAAAGTAAAGGCTCAAAAAGAAAGAATATTGAAGACAACACACAGCCATGGTAACCCAGCTCATGGAGTCAGAGTCCAAGCATTAATAGTTGTTGAAGATTTAATACTGGCAACCAAGTGGCCATGGTACAAATGTCCACAATGGAAACATTCCAGAAGCAAGCACTGGAAGCAGCCATGCCCTAATGAAATGGCCATTGAAAGCAGAATTTTCTAAACTGTGGTTCACTGACTCATGTCAAAAGACAGTGGTGTCAGCAATCCATTTCATTAGCAACTGCCAATAATTTCTTCAAATACAAAGAAAACAAGTTGTTATTCCCTCTTCTGCAAATTGTGTACTTGCTTCATACAGAACCTCAGTCTAAAGTATGAAGACTGTCTCTACATTGTTTCCACTTCTGAGTGGATAGAGAACTCTGAAACCACATTTAAGAAAAACTGTGGGTAAGTATATGAAAGGTTACCTATACTTCCCTAAGGCTAAGGGCCTTACGTTCAGATATCCTGTGAGCAGAGGTGGTGGCTACTAAGAAAACTACTTTTCAAAAATTGAATTTCAACATAAAAGGTGGAAAACATGCCAATCCTGAAATTAAATTCCTACTCAAATGAGAGGGATATTTAAAGGAGAAAACAGATGCAGAGCCATTTCAGCTAGCTGCCTCACCAGTGGATGCTGGATAAAGCTCTGTTCTTGACAAGGTCTGGATTTGCAGAAAAGCTGATGTGCCAAGAAAGTGCATTAAGAAAGGTGAAATCATACAGGTACCTATGATAACTCAAGCTCCTCCCTGACAACAGACTGGGAAGGCCCAAATAAGAACCTTACCTGCTTGCAACACTTCATCTGTAAAGTAGAAAGTTTCTTACTGGCTTCAGTCACTTCCGGCAATGCAGCTGGTTTATAAGCTATAAACAAGAAGCCAAACTCTGGTACAGCCGAATCTCACCCCAGGGCTAGGGGGAGGGGCTCCCTCGTCTTGTCTTGTAAACTGAATGCTCTCTACTATTATACATCTGAAAGCCTAAAAATCACAAAGTTCTTCACCCCCCCCCCAAAAAAAAAGAGACAAGTTTTTTTTCTTTTTTTTCTTTTCTGAATTTCCTGATGAAGTACAAACTGAGAGGAAAAAGATGGGAAGATATACAGGAATCGCCATCTACCACTGAGAAGGAGAAAGCATCTTCCAATACACCTTAGAGCTACTGCATGGAAAATGAGAAGTGTATTTTCTGGGTTAGCAACAGTTAATTTGTCTGTAAGGCTGACAGATTCAGTAACCACACAATAACTTATATTAAAACAAAATATGCAAATCAACAACAAAACACACAAGTTTTTTTTTTGCAACTCTATTTCTATTTTAAGTGTTATAAGGGACTGTTCTGTAGGAAAGCAAAGGGGACAATCTCTGGGATGTGCCTTTTCTGGAAAACAATGACTGGACGTGACTTCTGAATCCTCAACTTCAGTAAAAAGATAGAAAGGACAGCTCCAAAAGTCTCACAGCATGTTTGTGTCTCCCAGGAAGAGAAAGGCTGAGAGTGATTTCTGTTCATAGTCAGACTTAAATCACCTTTCAGCAAAGGTGGTACAGTCACAAGCTTTCTTGCTTGATCAGGTACCACATAACAGACTAGTTCTCAGACCATATCAGGAAAGTCCCCAATTCAGTTAGTCATCAAACACATTCATGGCATGGAGGACAGCTTACAACTTCAAATGGTTTATGTGAAACTTCCTCTTAAGTAGGGAAGCACTTTCCCTGAACTATAAAGGAGATGAGCCTGCCAGCAAAGGGTCCATGTCCAGCAACAGGTTCAGATAATGAAAGGGTTTGGAAAAAGAAGATCCAAGAATGTGTAGTGAATCTGCAGACAATTATTGCACAGCTGCACTCATATCTCCAAGCATAACAAAAGAAAGCTACCATGAACTTCATCTCTTCCACCAAGTCTAAAAAGCACAGAAGGTTCTGAACCTGTACCGCTTATTGAGTCCTCAGAAAAGTCATGACCTTTTGAGCCCTCGTAGAGGGCAGAAAGGACATTTTATGGAGAATCTAATTCAACACCAAAGAAGGTAAACCATTTGAGAAGGAAATGGGTGACTTCTGCCAATTAATGAATTAATAGTCACCCCCTTCCCCAACGGTGGTACTTACGGGCTCTCACTCCAGGGATGCTACTTGGGTATCAGGCCATCAAAAGCAAAACATCAGGCAGTGCTTCCCTTAGCACTACAGTTCCTTGGTAAATACTTAACATGCAAAAGAGAGATTAAACTGCAGCAATTTGTACTGCAAATGGTACCCACCAACAGCATACTAAAGGAACTTCCTTACAGATCCCAGATGATAATGTGCTGCAACGTATCCATCACATCCAGTGACACATTCCAAACAACCTAGAGCAGAAGTACAGCCTCCTGGAAAGTCACTGTCCTGCAAATGATGTACCAGACTATAAACAGTGAATTTATTGAGGACTAGCACAGAACAGCAGTCTTGCCACCCCATCTCTTCAAAACTAACAGGATTTATTTATTTTATTTGAACTTTATTAACTGGGATTGTTGGCTGGTATAAGATCCTTTTTACCCACTACTTTGGCCATAATGCAATTCAAAGCATACATAATTTTGCAAGACCTTTTCAAACCACTATCAGGGCTAAATGGTAAACCAAGAAATATACATAAGTTTTGGCAATATTACTGGAGAGTACAGCAGGAAATTAAGAAATTTATAGCACACAACTGTAAATACATTTAATAAAACTGAAAACAATATTACAATGAAGGTGTCCATAAACAATAAAAGTAACAAACAAACTGAATGGAAGATATCATAGTCAGAGGAATACTAGGCTGTCTTCACCAGTTAATAATAACTAGACACAGTAGAATTTTACTACACACCAAATAAGTAGCTCGAGGCCATTTCATGGAAGCATGTATGCTGAAATTTGGCAAAAGAAATCTGAAGGAGGAGGATTCTAGAGATTCGTTATGGGATACAAAACTAGGGCTTTCTAGTAAAACAGAGTGTTTTGTGGTCAGCCCTCAATAGTGCATCATCAACAATAGTCACTGCGAAATAACACTAAAAAGTGTTTCTACAGGGAGCAACTTGGGGGTGGAGTAGGGGCTACATCATTCACACTCCTCCGACTTCTATATATCAACTAAAATTGCTGTATGAAAAAGCAAAAACCTCCCTCTCCTCAGGATACTGTAAGTCTTTAGCTTAAATGTGCCAGTCTCTGTATGTGCACTTTACTGATCGCACATAACAGTGCCAGTTACTAGTGTGTGGAACTCGAGCCTGACACCAAAGAGACAGACTTGGCAGCCTGGGAAAGTTCCTGCTGTCAAATTGTCCTAAAGTCTACTGGCATTATTCCAGCTGTTAACAAGGGTGGGCCTCCTCATATCAGGTATGTGATTAGAGTAATGATAGCAAATATGCATGAGGAACATGATTTAAGAAGGTTTTTGCTTTGCTGAACATGTATACATGCAAAGCTGCATTTATGTGCACTGTATTCTCCAACACTGGTGCTTGCTGCAACACAGGCATGCATTTTGTTTTCACTCTTATGGACTATACACAGTGTATTATGAAACTATTTCAAACACCTTGCTCTGGTCTTTTTGGAAAGATTTTCTCTGTTTGTATTTTTATTAATCTGTGGCCACACTGCTTTGTGGTTCAGACTCTGTTCCCAGGTGATCAACCTTTCACATAGTAAATAAATCCTAGCACATTATTTTGCTGGTTATCTTCATCTGTATAGCTGCTTCATTGCACAGCTTATGGGGTTATGCAGTTGCCATAACCTACTTAATGTGCAATGAGTATACATCACATAAATGTGACCTGGGTAAGTCTTTGGTATAGGGGTACTTCTGCACATTGTCATTTTATGAATTTGACATCAGAGAGCTTAATCTATGATCTTAAAAACAGCAATTACCTTATCTTTAATTTGCAACTGAAGCTTTTCAGCAGCCATTCCAAAACGCTCTGCTCTTTGCTTCTGAGCTCTTGTGGCCTTTTTGAGAGCTGCTTTGTCCTGTTCAGCCTTTACTTTTGAAGCATGTATCTGATGTTTCAAGCACTCAGTTTCCAACTTATGGTCCTGTATTTTTCTTTCAAGATTCTGAAATGTAATTAAAGATATACTTAGACTATTTTTATCTACTTTCTTTTTCTAACTGATTTAGGATGCTGAAAAAACTCATACACTAAAAAAATAATTTTAGACAGTACAGTTGTGCGAGTATACTCACGATAACCATACATGTTTGCATGTAAGGATCATCACTGTGACGGAATTCCATATACATAAAAAACTGCTGCATGAAGAAGCTTGTCTTTCAGCTGCACTTCCAGAGGTATCAGCTAACCCCAGAACACAACTGGTCTTCTACACATACCAGGGATATCATCATGATGATCAGCAGCAAAGGGGAGAAAGGACACAGGAGCCCACACCATGTTTTTTTTTTTTTTTTGGAAAAAGAAATCACCAACAAGTATGCCTAAGAGACCGGGAGGAGGTATACAGTGTCTAGTGAGAACAGGCTCCACAACAGTGAGGACTGACAACTTACTGTTAGCCCCAGGAAAGCAGGTCCTGTATGGAGTGGGAAAGTATGGTTGTGTAAAATCTTACCATAAAAGTAGAAGTCCTTCTCTTCACTATTGCAGTATTCTTCACTAAAAAGATCCCCTGCCAAGGGTAGCCCAATGCCTGGCCAGTATACCAAAGCTTTAGGATTTTACAGACATCGTACACCACACATATGCTCCCCACTGATTGTGAAGGGCATAAAGGTGACGTACGGACATACCTCAGAATTGAATAGCTGCAGGAGGAACACCAGTCCAAGGACAGGAGGAGGAACATGTACATCCAGAAGGAAAATAAAAGAAGGAAAAGAGAAAAGGTGGAGGAGGGAGGGAGTGAATACTGCAACAGTGAAGAGAAGGACATCTACTGTTATGGTAAGATTGTTCACAACTGTACTATGTCCTTCCACATCACTGTTGCAGTATTCTTCATCAAAGGGAGAGTACAAAAGCTCAAGAGGATTTTGGAGGAGGAGGAAGGCCCAAAAGAACCCTCCAGAAAACCATGCAGGATAGCTCTGGTAAAGTCAGCTCTTGTTCTGGAAACAACATCTAATTTGCAATGCTTAGTAAAGGTATGGACAGAGGACCAACCAGCAGCCTCCAGGATGGAATTGGTATCCAAGCTTTGAAAAAAGCACCAGAGGAAGCCACAGCCCTGGTAGTGTGTGCTTTTACAGACGCAGAAAGGCACTTCGCATGAAAGGAGTAATAAAAGGAATGGCCTTAGAGGCCCATGAAGAAATGATTTATTTAGAAACAACCAAAACCTAAATATCTAGGATGAAAAGAAATAAAAAGTTGCTCAGAATTGCAAATGGTCTTAGTCTTATTGAAATAATACCTTAGCTGTCTGTGCAAATTCAAGGTGTGAATAACTTTTTCACTAGCAGACTGCGGAGAAGGAAAAAATGTGGGCAAATTAATAGACTGATTAAGAGACAATTCATTAATCACCTTGGGCATAAAAGAAGGATGAGTACAGAGAGACACCCTGTCCCTATAAAAAACTAAAAAAGGTGGAATAGCCATAAGGGCCTGAAGCTCAGACACCCTCTTAGATGAAGTAAGGGCAAAAAGAAGAAGACCAATCTTGCATGTACAATGCTGAAGGGAAGCTGAAGAAGCAGGCTCAAAAGGAGCCCAAGTTAATTTTTCAAGAACAAAATTAAGATCCCAGGAAGGAGGAATAGGTTTCCTGTGAGGCCTAATATGAATAACACTTTTAAGAAATTGCTTGACCTCAAACCTAGAGGCCAAAGGGAGAGTCAAAGACAGACAAGCAGAAACAGCTGAAAAGTGCACTTTAACTGAAGAATATGCCAATCCAGCAAAAATAAAAACCATAGGAATCTCCACATAAAAAGGACCCTGGTTATGAGCAAGGCAGCAAACAGAAAATCTCTTCCATTAGGATAAACAGGAGGTTTCCTGGCCTCCTACAGAACCCAAACCGCATCCTCAGAAAAAAAGATGCCTAAAAGGGATCAAAACCCTATCATCCACAGTGTCAAGTGAAGAGTGGACAAGGGAAGATGGATGAGAGACCCCTTGTCTTGTGTGAGAAGATCCACCTTGTGAGGTAAGTTGTGGTAACTCTTCGCTAGATGCAGAACAGGGAACCAGTGCTGTTTCAGCCAAGAGAGAGTCACCAGCAAGATTTTGGGGGAGTCTCGCTCTATCTTAAGCAGGATCCTCAGTATGAGAGGAAGAGGAGGGAAGGCATGGAAAAATATTCCCCTCTAAGAAAAAGATAGGCCATCCACCTTCCAGGCCAAAGGGCTTGGGACTCTGGTGCAAAAAAGAGGACGTTGTCTGTTCAGAGCGGAGGCATAAAGGTCTACCCGAAGAGTACCCCACTGGTGGGCTGTGTCCAAAAACATCTCTGTGAAGCATCCATTTATGAGCCTGTGTTTTATGGACCTGCTCAGAGAGTTTGCCACAATGTTTTGTCCTGAATGAATATAAATAGCCTGATGTGTCACATGATATTGCACAGCTAGATCCCAAACTTAAAGAACTAGTCTGCACAGGAGGAAAGATTGTGCCCCCCTTGCTTTTTAATGTATCCCATCACTGTGGTATTGTCTGTAAAGATTTTGAGAGGCCCTGGAAGAAAAATGGAAGGAAAGGCTTGAAGGGCCAGAAGGAGAGCTCTCATCTCCTAAATGTTAACATGGTCTGACCTCTGATGAATAGACCAGAGACCCTGCACCTTAAAAGGGCTGAAAGAAGTACACCATCCTGTGTGTGAGGCATCTGAAAAAAGTTCTTGAGAGGGAACTGGGGGATGAAAAGGAAGCCCTGGGTTAAGAGACAGCTGATGAATTCACCACTGAAGCTCTAGTTTGAGGCATGGAAAAACAGGGACTAGAACTTCAAAAGGATGAGAGTGTTGGAGCCATACTGGCTTTAGGAACCACTTTAGGTTCCTTATATGGAGTATGGCTAGAGGAAGCATGGGAATGGCAGAAGCCATGAATCCCAGAGCCCATAGAAACGCTCTGGCCATGACTGAGACTTGAGAAAGAAGGGATTGAAAAAAGGCAAGTAGAACAAGAGACTCTGTTGGTGGCAGAGAAGCAAGCATAGGAATGGAGTCTGCAGCTGAGAAAAAATATGATCCTGAGAAGGAGTCAGGAAGGATTTATGGAAATTTATCATAAATGTTAGGCTTTCCAACAGGCAAATAGCATATTGAAGTTACTGAAGCAACATCTCTAGGGATGAAGCCTGAATGAGCAGGTAACCCAGGTAAGGAATAATTTGTATCCCCTCATCCTGCAAAAGACAATCACAGGAGGGAAGCATTTGGCAAAAACCCTTGCAGCAGTAGAAAGGAAAAAGGGCAAAGCAGAGAACTGAAGATGCAAGGAAGAAACAGAGAAATGCAAAAAAGTTCCTGAAACAGGGATGAATAGGAATGTGAGAATAAGCATCTTTGAGATCCACAGACATCAGGAAAGCCTGGAGAAGAAGAAGAAGTAGAGGAAACAGAGCCTGAAGGGATAGTATCAAAAAAGAAGGGATCTTCAGAAATGTGTTGAGCTGGGAAACTTCTTTCCTGGGAATCAAAAACATCCTGGAATAAGACCCCTTTCCCCCTTCTGAGGAGCAGAAACTGTTTACATGGTGTCAAAATAAAAAAAATGGTAAAGTGCCTTAAAAAAACAATCAATAAATCCAAGTAGAAGGCACTGGTAAGGCAGGCTGGATATCATTCGAGAAAGATTTATTGTTGACACCAAAGCACACTGACAAAAAAATAAAATCCACACTGACAAAAAGATAAAATCCACACAGACACTGTTTTCACCGCATTTTCATCTTATAACTTCATCAGATAAGCATACCAACAGTTAAAATCTTAATATATACACAGTTTAAAAACCTAAAAGCCAATCAAATCAACTGAATAATTAAATAATTAAAAGAAAGCACAAAAATAAAAGGAGCAGTGTATTTCTAAATAGTTCCATAAAATCACTGTATAAAAATCATTGCATTTAAAAATAATTGTTTAAAAAGCTTAAAAACCTACAAGACATAAACATTTAAACATATTAGTACATAATAATAAAAACACATATCTATAAAATAATTTAAATAATAAATATGTAAAATCCATATATAAATAGTGCATTGTATTTAAAACCTATCTAATCGCACCATCTGGTGACTAAAGTTGTGAAATACAACTTGGCAGATCTCAATTTTAACACAGGCTTCAGACATTTTCATTCAAGTCAGGGTATGCATTTGATTCTAAATTTAATTGCCAATATAGTTCCTTATATTCAAGACGAGTTTCCCAGGGACCACCCCTGCAATCTATAGGTAACACTTCAAGACCTCCAAAGCAGAAATGCAAGCAAACTCCACCCCCAACACAACCCAAATGACACACAGCCCACAGACTCAGTGTGCCACTCGACCACAGCCCATAAGGCAAAACAACATATGTAACACAGTAGTCATAGGTTACTCTACAGTCAGGCACACTGATGTCCCACTCACCAGGCTAAACAAGGAGAAGGTTACTGTCAGCTGCCTGTCGGGTGCCAACATGGAAGAGCTCTCCGATCTTGTAGCCCAGGCAGGTATGACCCTAGCCCTAAGTAGCATCTTGCCATCGCCCAGAAGGATACCGCAGTACAAGGACAAAATGATTGACTTCAACAACTTCACAGCTTCTGGTGTCATTCTAAGGGGATCCAGTATCTGTCTGCCTGGGACAACATGGTCGACAGACCACAATGCTTTGCCAGAGATGGCCTGCACCTCTCACCCCTGGGATTCCGAATACTGGCTAAGGCTCTTGCTGCCCCTATGGTGCCTTTTTTAGGCAAGGTTCAAATGACAAATTCACTACCGTAAAAGGAACAGGCAAGCAAAAACTGAGGGCAATGCTACTCAAAGTCTAAACCTCAAAATGCACTCCCCTCAAGGCACTCCTTGAAATAGAGAACATAAATATCTGTGCAGTGACTGAGACCTGGTTCAAGACTCCACAGAGTACCCCTGCATTACCAGGCTATAACCTATACCACACTTTTCGGCCACCTAACCTCGACCAGTACACCAAAGGCAGAGGTGTGTCCATATTCATTAAGGATATCCACACCTCCAGGCTAGTTGCTCAGCATAATTCATCCGAGGTTATCCAAGTGCAACTAACTCTGGGCAAAACTGCAATCCAAATTTTAGCTTGCTACAGATCCCCCACCATGCCCCAGGATTCCCACTCCTCTTTTCTTGATATACTAAAAAATATTAGGGTTCAACCAAACACCCTAATAATGGGTAATTTCAACTACCCCACCATTAACAGGGAAAACTACTCATGTACCAACTCCTTCGCTCAATGCTTTCTGGAAATCATAAATTCCAATGCCCTGGATCAACTCATCAACACCCCCAACCAGGGGCAACAATATCCTAGATCTAGTCATTACCAACACGAGTGACCGGTGTTCCACACCTGAAGTCAACTCCTCGTTGGTCAGATCTGACCATAAGCTAATCACCCTAGATATTCACATCCCGCCCCCACCCCCTAAATAAGGAAATCATGGTAAAAAATGTCTCCAAAGCCAACTTCATGCTTCTTAAGACATAAGTGGCGAACTACATGACAGCCATGCAGATGGACAATACAGTTATGACTGCTGAATCCTGCACAGATGCACTCTATAAGCACTTACACGAGTGCATGGATCGTGCTATCCCAAACAGAACCAAGTCATTATCCTCCAAAAAAAGAAAGCCAGTCTGGTGGTCCCCTGCCATTAAACTCTACAACAGAAGGAAGAAACTGTTGCAAAAGAGAGTAAAATCCCATGAGTGGAGGAGTTCCCTGGACAGCCTCAGTAAGAAGCTGAGATCCCTTATAAGATCATCCAAAGCTAGCTACAAAAACAAAATCGCCAAGGATTCTAGGGACAACCACAAAGAATTCTATAGCTATGTCAAGAATCTCAATGACAACACCCAGATCTGCTCTGAGTTACAGCACAACGGCATGAAAATGACAGAATCAACTGATATTGCCAACATCCTGGCACACAGGTTCAGTGCTAACTTTACCCCCCCCTCACCCCCTAAAGAGCTTATATCTATACAGGAAGAATGCAGAGTCCCTGTAATCACAACTATGCAGGTAAAAGCTGCACTCTCCAAAGCCAAAGATATAGCATCCATGGGACCGGACAACATCCCAGGCTGTGTTTTACATGAACTGGCCCCCCACCTAAGCACCATGTTCAATCATAGTCTCACATCAGGCTTTGTGCCCACCGAATGGTGCACAGCAACAGTTATCTCACTCCACAAAGGGGGAGCCACCACTGATCCCGGGAACTATCGCCCTTTTATCCCATACGAGCCTGGTCTGTAAGGCCATGGAACATATTATCATGGAACTCAGTCATTGGTAACCTCCAAACTCTGGACTCCACCCAGTTCGGGTTTGTGAAAGGCAGATCATGTCTCCTGAACCTGATCAGCTTCTTTGAGGCAGTCACCAAAGCTGTAGACGAGGGTAAGGTGGTTCACACAGCCTATCTTGACCTTGCCAAGGCTTTCAACACCATCTCCCATTTTGAAATTATAGCGAAACTCACTAAACTAGGTATAAATATCTACGTCACAAGATTGGGCTGCCAATTGACTCATTGACAGAACCCACACTGTAAAAGTTGCAGAATCCAAATCTGACTTCAAACTAGTGACAAGTGGAGTACCAGAGGGTTCAATCCTGGGACGTCTCCTGTTTGGTATCTACTTCTCTGAAGTACAGGCCAACACAGAAGGCCTTTAGCTAACAAAATTAGCAGATGACTGCAAACTAGGAGCCATAGTTGTGCCCCCAAATGATGTGGACATCCTACAGAAGGGCCTCACTGAGACAGATGCCTGGTGTCAGAGCCATGGCCTCAAGCTCAATGCCAAAAAGTGCATTGTCATCCCCTTTGGTAAAAACTCTGTACCCATGAACTACCACATAGGCGGCAGTCTACTTAACGCCAAATTTGTGATAAGAGACCTGGGGATCCAGGTGGACAGTAGTCTCTCCTTTGATAATCACATTGCCATGGTAGTCAGGAAATTCTTATAAATGGCACACCTAATCACAAAAGGGTTCTCATCTAGGAAAAAAAAGAGGGTTATTGTTCCCCTCTCCTCAACACTCATTAGACCCATTATAGAATACAACGCCCCTTTTGGAATGTACCTCACAAGACATCTGCAGCAGCTGGAAAGGCCACAGAAGTACCTCACAAAGAGGATTACTGGCCTCCAACAGATGCCCTACACTGACAGTCTCAAAAAAACTCCAGCTTTACTCCGTAGCATATCGCCTACTCCGAGGTGATCTCTGCCTAACATATGAAGCTATGTCAAACCCACAGCTGTTGGACATGCTACACCTAAAGAAATCCCAATCCCTCCAAGCTACATGCTCTAGGGACCTAGACCTTGTCACCACAATAAACAGGACATGCTGAAGAGATATATTCCTGTCCCAGAGACTTCCCATACTCTGGAAAAAGCTACCCATCTATATCAAGCAAAGCTCCTCATTAGCACTCCAAGAAAAATCTTGGTAAGTGGATGGGAAACAGGAAATACACCCTGGGGATCACTTTGGTGGCTCTGCTCGACAGGGGCACAGGGAAATAACTTTCTTGGGTGGCGTAAGCCAGGGAACCTTGTTGGCTAAACTTACTTAAGGCCTTGGGCTGATAGTGTAATACCTACCTATGAACCTATAGCATAAAAACAAAAACTGGCATTAATACAAGTTTGATTATGTCTGTACAGAGCATTGTTAATATTTTTCTTTCTGATGTCATGCATGTGTTCATAAACCCACGTTTTAAATTTTCTCTCAGTTTTTCCTACGTAAAGTGCGTCACATTGATCGCATAAAGCTAAATAAACAATGCCATTTGTACTACAATTCGCATACCCCCTGGTTTTAATAAATGTATTCCTGCATTTTAATTGTGTCATTTCCCCTACCTTAATATAGAGACACTGGGCACAGTTGCCCCACTTATATGTACCTCTCTTTCTAAAATCTGTATCTTTATATTTAGCTGCACCACCTTCCAAGACTGACTTTATGTTCTGACCATTGTTTAAATGGTGCCCAAAGACAAAAGACTCTGAAGAACATTCTGAAAAAAAGGGCAGATGTTCCTATTGCCACCAAATCTGAATTTCTTCAATTCCAGGGATCTGACTCCTCCCCTACCCATAATGTTCTTAACTCCACCCTACTGCTTCAGATCAAGTTTGCCCCCTGAAAAAAGTATGTCCAAAAGGAAATCACAGTACCAGTTTCATAATATGCGATAGAAAAACTGGCAGGGCTATAAGACAGTGGCAGTAATGACTGCTCATAGACAGGGAATGCCAAAGTTAACTCATCATCAGAGTCCTACTAGTGACAATTTGGCAGGGGGTCAGGTGGGAGGGATGTTGAACCAGATGAAAATCAGACAACATGGATCTATTGTTATGGTAAATCCACAATTTTTGAATCCAACACTGTCTGTTTTCATCAGATTCAACTATGGGACAGATCTTTAAGCATATAGGCCCAGGTGGGATCAAGGAAGGACATTCCTGAGGATGATGGATCCAAATGATGAACGAGCTCTGGATTGCTCATACAGTCTATAATGGGATACAAAAGTATGAACTACTGACCAAGTAGTGACTGCACAGATATCATAAATAGGTAATCTACTGGCAAAAGCTGTAGAGGTTTCTACTACTCTTGTAGAATGAACTTTTGGTTTATTCTACAAGCTGGTGATGGACATCCATCATATGAAGCACATGTTCTACTTTGTTTGAAAATTGTTGAAAAAGACTGGTTAATTTTATTGACAGATTTAGATTAGTTTTAGGTGCCGACTTAGGAAGGAAGCATTAGCTCTAAATGAAACCCTATCCTTATGAAGAAACTGATACAGTGGTTTGCAGGACAGTGCCTGCATCTCTAACATCCACTTAGCTAAAGTGACAGCCACCATAAAAACTGCTTTCTAAGAGAGGAACTATAAATCCACTGATGCTGCTGCTGACTCAAACAGTGGCTGAGTTAATGGCTGTAGCATGACAGTAATGTCCCACAAAGGGACTGGGTCTCTGACTGGGGGTTGAAAGAGAAAGGTTCCCTTCAGGAAAACATTAGAAATTCACAAGAAGGCTACAGATGAGTTGTTCTGGCCTATATAAAAGCTAGAAATGGCTGCCAAGTGAATTTTGACAGTTGAGTAACTGAACCCGTTATGAAAAAGTTTTGATAAAACTGCTAGGCTGGAGGGGAAAAGGAGATAAAAAGGAATCTAGACCCTTGGAAACTGCCCAAGTGGAAAACGTCTTCCATTTTGCTACAGCATATTTTCATGGTGGTATGTTTTTGGGATGCTGATAAGATTTGAACAAATGATGTGGAAAGCCTGTCAACTCTAACTAATGTTAGAATTGGAGGAACTGTGCAGTTAATTTCATGGTTTTCTGTTCCAGAGGAGTTAGCCTGGATGGGTGGGCTAAATAGATTTGAATACTGATCAAGCTTCCATGGAGGATGCACTAGAACAGACCACTGGAAGGGAAACCAAGTCTGCTGAGTTCAGAAAGGGTTAATGAGGATCACCTTGGCCTTGAGCATTCTTGTTTTCTGTATAAAATTGTTCATTAAAGGTAATGAGAAAAAGGCATACAGGAGAACTGGGAGCCAACTGTGGACAAGAGCATCCCTCAGTGACCACCCCTGCGGAGGGATCATGAAAAAGTAACTGCTGCATTTGTGGTTTAGGTGGGATGCAAAGAGATCACATCACGGTTGACCCCAGTGACTGAAGATCAAAGCTGTCACTGTTGGACTGAGGGACCACTCATGAGGTATCAAGATAGATCTGCTCAACTTGTCTGCCAGAACATTGGATGATCCCAGGATACGCACTGTTTTCAGAAAGCAGTGTGAAGACATCACTCAAGACTTTCATAACTTCATGGCATAGGGTGTAGGAACAGGTTCCTCCCTAGTTGTTGATGTACCAGACTACCAACATAATAATCTGTATGCACCTGGATCACACCTCTCAGGAAAGTGCCCTGAAAGGCCTATAACATAAGGAGGATTGTTCTTATCTCTAGAATATTGACGTGAAGGTTGACCTTTATATGTGACCACGTGCCTTGGGCCATCTTCCTTTCAAAATACCCCCTCCACCCTAGTATTGAAGTTTCCATCATCACAACTGTTACAGGGGGGGTGGGTCCATTAGGAATTGGCATCCGTTTGCTATAGAAAAAGAAGACATTATTCCCTAAGGTATGTGTTGCCTGTAAACTTATTTTGGTATGAAGTGGATAAAACCTTTGGGACCACTGTACTGTTGGGTCTATATTAAAAGAGCGAAGGTTTAAATATTCAACCACCATATGGGGACATCATATGAGCGAATATTTAAAACCTCGCAAGTGTGAACGGAGATCGCCGTAGGGAATTCTTCCCTTTACTTCAACGGAGTGTGATCTTGGAGTTGGTATATTTAAGTAGCGGGGGGTGTGGGGGGTGCAGGGGGACTTGCTCCCCTGCTCAGGGTGATCAGGTAGGTTTTTATTTTATTTTTACGTTTTTTGTTTTGTTTTCGAGGTATTGCAACTTCACTCATATGGTGTCGCCCATATGGTGTTCGACTTTGTAAAACCTCAAACTTATAATATAGACCTGTACTGTTAATGTCCACTGGAGAACCCACATGTAAAATCTGGTGAGTGGGACCATGACAGTTGTGGATGCCATTAGACCCAATAGGTAAAGAATAAGTATTGCTGCAGGACAGAGGTGGTAAAGAACTTGAGTTGTAGTGAGATGGACAGAAAGCACCATGGAGATTGAAAGATGGGCAGTGTATAATCTTGTGTTCAGCTGGCATCCAATAAATTCTATCTACTGGGATGGTGTAAGGTAGCTTTTGGTCATACTGACTGTGATGCCTAGACCCTGCATCAGTTGGAGCAGAAGGTCCCTTTTGTGTGATAAGAGAATGGAGGTTGTAGCAGTGAGAAGACAACAGTCAAGGTATTGGAAAACCTGGATCCTTAGTAAGCACAGAAACACAGATGCTGGTACCATAACTTTCGTGAACACTAGAGGGTTATGGTGAGATTGAATGGTAGGACTCTGAACTGATAATGATTGGCTCCCAACCAGAAGTGGAGAAATCTACTAGAATGCTTCTCTATTTTCACATGATAGTATGCATCCTTTATGTAGCACATCCAATCGGCCTTCCTCTGTAGAGGCAATAAGGTCTGAAATGTGACCATCCAGAATTTTGTCTACATGACATACTGATTCATATGACTCAGGTCTAGAATGAGTTGGAGGTTCCCTGTTTTCTTGAGAACCTAGACCCCATATTCTAGCTCGTCTTCACAGACTGGTTGGGCAACACTTTTCTAGAAGCTTGGAAACTTCTGCAGCTGCAAGTTCCCACTGACCGGTCAGAACACTGGTAACTTCTTTCCTTTTGACAGAGTGAAGGGAAAATGGTATAGAATAACCACTGGAAATTATGTTTAGCACCCACAAATCTGTGGCTATGTTTTACCAGGTGTGTGGGTGCAGAGATAGGCGTGCCCCAACTGCCTACAGAATGGAGAAGTCGGGCAACCCTTTAAGGGTGATGAAAGGCTTTTTGGAGAATGGTCTGAGAAAGCCCTATTTATGCATTCCACTTCTGCCTCTAGGGCAATGGTCATTACTGTTACCTCCTCTTTTGCCACGAGGGGGTTTCTTGGCAAGGACTTTCTGAACCACATCTTCTTCACAGCCCACTGATTCCTAGAGTAGGACCTCTGGGGAGTGGAGAAGCAGATGCCTACCATTGAAAGAGTTTTATCATCCTGCTGACTCATGGTCAGTGTTTCTTTTACTTTAAGTCCAAAATGGGTGGGCCTACTAAAGGTGGCACTGAAGAAAGAGGTCTTGAAGCTTTTCGTAAAATCACAGAGGAGCACCCAGGTATATCAGTGAATGGTAATACCAGTGCCTGCTGCCCTTGCTGTGCCATCAGACACACTGGAGAGCAAATGCATGGCCACAATGGCGAGAGACTGGAGGGTGGAGAGCTGGGAGTCCACTGTCATTTGAGTACCTGCAGGAAGAACCTCCTAGAGAGACTTGGATACCATCTTTGTCAAGTATCTCTGAAATATGGTGATATGAGGTAAGTAATTCAGCACCCTGAGTGCAAAGATCGCTGAAGCATGCATCCATTTACCAAAACAGTCCATAGGCCTAGATTCCCTATTAGGGGGATGGACTGAGGAACTGTCTTCAAACAATTCCTTCTTCATGGCTACTGCTACAACCATCACGTCCACTGGAGGACCTTTGCTCAAATGTTTCCTGTCTTCAGGTGTGGGCAGAATCCTATCTAGTTTCTTGGGGATGGGCTTCACCATGTCAGGGTCTTTCCATGCCCGCTGAGTCATTAAATCAAACTACCCAGAGTGAAGTTAAGCTGGACTCAAAGGCTTCCAGGAGCAGGAACACAGGCTTGTCGGAAGAAGGATTATCTGTGGACCATCTTCTCTCTCTGTTTCATCAATTCGAGGATCTCGCCAAAAGTGACATCCTCAGAGGGAGATTTTGGGGTGCCTTCACTTCCTCCAAGTTGGAGTCTTACGTGAAGGACTCTAGGGAAGAGTCTAAGTATTTCCATTTGCATGTCTGCTTTCTGTGAAACATCTGAGGAGAAGATCAGAGGGTTCAAAATCAAACTGGGAACTTATATAGCAGGATGTTTGTGAAGTGTGTGAACAGACTGCCCCTGTCAGACAGAAGGATGAGAAGCAGAAGCTGATTCCAAGCCAGGGTTGCTTCCTATAGAGTGGGCCACAATATTAAGAGTTTCTTGGTGAAATTTAGGGTTTGTAGACCTAAGGAGTTCTTATATGAGTCACCAAGAATTAGGGGGACAGTAGCATGTGGCAAATGCAAGGCATGCAAATTTATTATGCCTTGTTTTGGACTCTTAAATGGTCGGAAATTTGAAGTTCGTGGGAATTACAGATGTGACACTGAGGGCATTATGTATGCCTTCAGATGTCCTTGCAATAAGTTTTATGTGGGTGAGTCCTAAAGGGCTTTTAAAGTAAGACTATTAGAACATGTTTGTGATATATTAAATAAAAAGGAACAGAGTTCAGTGGCACAACATTTCTCAGAAGCACATGGCAGTTCTGTTTGTTGTTTAGAAGCCACTATTTTGGAAAAAAAAATAGACTGTGGCTTTTTGGGTGAGGATATTAGTAAGAATAATTTTTTTTATAAAGAAGCAGTGTATATATTAAAGTCTGATGCGTTGTTTCCTAAGGGTATGAATGTTGATTTTAATTGGCACGTATTGCTTTAAAGGAACTGCCTTTTAAATATTTCATGGTATTAACTGATGACTTTATTGTTTAATTGCTCATTTAAGTAATGTATATAAAGCAAGTGTTTGATGTGAAGTAATTGTGTACTCCAAGAAGGCAGTGTATGCTGAGAAGTCAGAGAGGAATACATTTTATTCATTGGGCTCCTGGTCCTTGTTCTTTGTTGTATTTGCTGCTCTTTTTGCTTTGCTGTTGTATTTGTTGTTTTCATTGGTCTTACCCTGTTTGGAGTCCTTGTCTTTATCTACATCTGCTTTCTCCCTGGGTTTCTTGTCTTTGGCTTGAGGAGAAGTCACAGAAGAGGAAGGAGAGGTAGACCCTGCCTGGGGAGAAAGGAGTCCCTTCACAATAAGTTTTTCCCATCTGTTTTTTTAAGTCTTGAGTGTAGAAAGACAGCACAGTTGTGTACACTTACCATAAATGTAGATGTTAGAGGGTGTTCACTGTTGTAGTCATTACATTTGGGTTATCTGCTTGCAGGTAGCCCTCAGTCAGCCTGATTATCAAAGTCTTAGGTCCTGCGTCGGTTGCTGTCTCATTTTCCATGACGTCAGGTAGTCAGGGGTATAAAACATGCAGCTGACGCCATTACATCAGTTTTTCTTGTCCCAGATGTCAAGTGCCCCCATAATGGTAAGCAATTATATACAAGGTTACACCTTCAACAAAAAGCAAATACACCAGAAAGCTTTAAGTATTGTAAACCAGAAGAGAGGTATAGTCAATAGAAGTCAGGGGCTGGACGGAGGGTAACCAGGACTGCAAGAGTGAATACACTCGAACATCTACATTTATGGTAAGTGTACACAACTGTACTATGTTCTTCATGTTTCACTGTTGCAGTCATTACATTTGGGTAGATTCCCACAGCTAAGGAAGGGAGGAGGCAATTAGAGAGCATTAGGACTAGCTATTAGGCCCTGCAAGACTGCAGTGGCAAAACCAGCTCTGGATTTAGAAAAAATTGTCAAGTGGTAATGCTTGGTGAAGGTATGTACAAAACTCCAGGTAGCAGCTTCTAGGATGTCCCTGGTAGGAACACCTCTGAGAAAAGCTATAGAAGTAGATGCAGCCCTGGTGGAATGGGGTAGGTTTTCCATGGTGCTTACAGCAGAAATAAATGCAATGGCCTATCCACTTTGAAATGGTTTGCTTTGAAATGGCCTTCCCCTCTGCCCCTGCAGCAAATGCAACCAGCAGCTGTTCAGATTTCCTGAGAGGCTTAGTCCTGTCCAAGTAAAATCTAAGTTGTCTGTGCACGTCCAAGGAGTGCAGTATTCATTCCCCTTTGTTCTGTGGATTAGAAAAGAATGTTAGCAAATGAATGGACTGATTAAGGGCCACACTGGATACCACCTTGGGCATAAAGGAAGGATTGGTCCTGAGGGACACCCTGTCCGCATGAAAGATGATGAAAGGCTCCAATTCCATGAGGGACTGTAATTCAGACACCCTTATTGCTGAAGTGATGGCTAGAAGGAAGGCTGTTTTCCAAGAAAGGAATTTCAACTCTGCAGTTGCAGCTGGTTCAAAGGGAGGTAGAGTGAGCTTTTCCAAAACAAAGTTAAGGTCCCAGGCTGGAGTAGGGGCTCCTCTGGGTGGTCTTAAGTTTTGTCCCCTCTGAGGAATTGCTTCAGTAGTGGATGAGAGAAGAGGGGTGGCTCCGTATTATAATGTGCTGAAATGGCAGAGGCATGAATTTTAATAGAAGAGAAGAAAAGGCCCTTGTGAAGCATCTCAATTAAGTATTGAAGAATATGCGGTAAACTGGGCACTGTTGTGCCCATCCCCTGAGTTTGGCTCCAGGAACCGAATATTTTCCACTTTTCAGCATAGGATTTTCTAGTACTAGGCCTCCTTGCCTCCAAAATGACATCCAGCACTTGCTTACTGAGGGATGGTAATGGAGAGGTCAGGTAATTAGCCAGGCTGCAAGGTTCAGGGTTTGAAGCTGGGGGTGCAAAATCTGGCCCTCCTGCTGGGACAGCAGGGAAGGGGTCTGAGGCAGGTGCCAAGGTTCCAGCAGTGACACACTGAGCAAGAGGGGGTACCAGTGTTGGCGTGGCCAGTCTGGTGCAATGAGTATTGTCCTTGGTTTGTCCTGTTTGATCTTTAGTAGAACCTTGGAGAAGAGAGGCAGTGGGGGAAAGGCATAAATGGATAGGTTTTTCCAGGTGAAGGACAGGGCATCCACTTTCCAATCTTGTCTGCGGGGAGTCCTTGTGCAGAATTTGTCCAATTGGTAGTTCTGAGGAGAGGCAAACAGGTCTATCTCTGGGCTCCCCCATTTGTTTCTCAAAATGTTGAATATCTTTGGTTCCAGTTTCCACTCGTGTGGGTCCATGAGATTTCTGCTTAGGTTGTATTCCAGTGTGTTTAGCTTGCCTGGCAGGAACTGAGCTTGTAGGTGCACTTGGTAGCTCAAGGCTATGTTCCACAGAGCCATGGCTAGTCTGCAGAGAGAGTATGAGTGGGTTCCCCCATGCTTGTTTAAGCACCACATAAAAGTGGTGTTGTCCATATTTACCAATAATTGTCCTGGCAGAATATGGTCCATGAAGGCTGTCAGAGAATTCTGTACAGCTAACATTTCTTTTTGATTGATATGCAGGTGCATTTGACTCGGGTTCCATTTGTCCTGAATGCAATGCCCTGCCAAGTGAGCCCCCCATGCATAGTCTGATGCATCTGTTGTTAGGGTTTGGACAGCAGGGGGAAGAGTGAATGGTAGTCCCTTGTTGTGGTGGCAGGCCTCTGCCCACCATAGGCTTTTTAGATACCATTGTAGTCTCCTCATATGCAGTCTTGCATAAGGAAATAGTAGAATGCAAGAGGCCATGAACCCCAGGGCTTTCAGTATTTTCCCCTGCAGATAGCTGGGTCATTGTGGCCAGTAGTTTGAAGTAGGCTGTCAAATAAACTTGTTTCTCTGCCGTGAGGTAGGCCATCTGGAAAGATGTATTCAAGCTTGCTCCCAAGAATACAATTTGTTGGCAGGACACTAGGTGTGATTTCTTTTTGTTTATGGTGTACCCCAGTGAAGTTCGTAGTTTCTTTGCAAATGCCAGATGATTTAATAGTATGTGCTGGCTTTCTGTCTGAATTAGACAATCGTCCAGGTATGGGTACATTTGAATATTTCTTTGCCTGCAGAATGCAATGACTAGAGCTAGGCACTTTGTGAATACCCTGGGAGCAGTAGATAAGCCAAAGGGCAGTGCAGAGAACTGATAGTGCATATAGCCTGCTCTGAAGCGTAGATATTTTCTGCAAGATTCCCTTATTGGGATGTGAAGGTAAGCTTCCTTTAAATCCAATGTTGCCAACCAGGCATTTTTGCCTAGCATGGGAAGCAGTTGATGAGTTAGCATTTTGAATTTTGGGATTACCAAAAAAGAATTTAGGATAGACAGGTCTAGGATAGCATGCTAGAAATTGTCTTTTCTGGGTACCAGGAAAAGTCTTGAGTAAAAACCTTGCCCCCATTCCTCTTCTGGGACAGGTTGAATAGCCCTGATACTTAGAAGAGAGAGAACCTGCCTTTGAGCCTCTGTCCACTGATTTAGGGGTAGGGTCTGGCCAACCATTTGGGGTTGGTAAGTAGTGTAAGTGGAATCTATTTCCTTGGGAAACTATATTTAAAACCCATTTGCCCTGGGTAATGAGTTCTGTTTTTTTTTGCATGCAGGGTGATCTTTCCCCCTAAAGGAACAGTCAGTTGAGCAGGGCCTGGAAGGTTTAAGGTTGTCATTGTGACAGTTTACCATAGGGGGGTGTCTTACTACTTCCAGCTTTGGAAGTGGGAGCCCCCCTCTGCTTAGGCCTGTGAGTACCTTGAGACTGAAGCCTAGGGTGATCTGCTGGTCCTGGGCTTGGACTGAGAAGGCCTGGATGAGACAGGAAAGGACCAATTCTTAGAAGGCCAGTGCCTACTAAATCTGGGAGGCTGTACTTGCAGAATTTGTCCAATTGGTAGTTCTGAGGGGAAGCAAACAGTTCTATCTCTGGGCTTCCCATTTGTTTATCAACATGTTGAATGTCTTTGGTTCCAGTTTCCACTCGTGTGGGTCCATGAGATTTCTGTTTAGTTCATCTGCCAGTGTATTTAGCTTTCCTGGCAGGAATTGAGCCTGTAGGTGTACTTGGTAGCTCAAGACTGTGTTCCACAGAGCCATAGATAGTCTGCAGAGATGGTATGAGTGGGTTCCTCCCTGCTTATGTACCACATAACAGTGGTGTTGTCCGTCTTTACCATCAATTGTCCTGGAAGAATGCGGTCCTTGAAGGCTGTCAGAGCATTCTGTACAGCTAACATTTCTTTTTGATTGATATGCAGGTGCATTTGACTTGGGTTCCATTTGCCCTAAATGCACTTCCCTGCCAAGTGAGCCCCCCATGCATAGTCTGATGCGTCTATTGTAGGGTTTGGGTGGCAGGGGGTAGAGAGAATGTCAGTCCCTTGTTTTGGTGGCAGGCCTCTGCCCACCAAAGGAACTGTAGGCAAGGTATGATAGGAATCATAGCTTCTAGATCCTGAGAATGTTGACACCATAGGCTTTTTAGATACCACTGTAGTTTCCTCATATGCAGTCTTGCATATGGAATTAGGAGAATGCATGAGGCCATGAACCCCAAGGCTTGCAGTATTTGTCTTGCAGATAGCAGGGTCTTTGCGGCCATTAGTTTGACGTAAGCTGTCACATGAACTTGTTTCTCTGGTGTGAGGAAAGCCATCTTGGAAGTTGTGTCCAAGCTTGCTCCCAGGAATGCAATTTGTTGGCAGATTACAAGATGTGATTTATTTTCGTTTATGGTGTACCCCAGAGAAGTTAGCACCTTTTGTACAAACACCAGATGATTCAAAAGTATGTCCTGTCTGTATATTTCAATATTCCTTTGCTTGCAAAATGCAATGACGGGAGCTAGGCACTTTGTGAATACCCTGGGCGCAGTAGATAAGCCAAAAGGCAGTGCAAAGAACTGATAGTGCATATAACCTGCTTTGAAGCGTAGGTATCTCCTGCAAGATTCCCTGATTGGGATGTGCAGGTAGGCTTCCTTTAAACCCAGTGCTGCCAAACAGGCATCCTTGCCTAGCATAGGAAGCAACTGGTGAAGAGTTAGCATCTTGAATTTTGGGATCATCAAAAAAGTGTTTAGGATAGAGAGATCCAGGATAGGACGCCAGGAGTAGTCTTTTCTGGGCACCAGGAAAAGTCTTGAGTAGAAACCATGTCCCCTTTACTCTTCTGGGACAGTTTGAATAGCCCTTATACTTAAGAGAGAGAGAACTTGCTTTTGAGCCTCTGCCCACTGATATGGGGGTAGATCCGACCAACTGTTTGAGGTTGGTAAAGTGTGAAAGTGGAATCTGTACCCTCGGGAAACTATATTTAAAACCCATTTGTCCTGGGTAATGAGTTCACAGTTTTTTGCCTGCAGAGCAATCTTTCCCCCTAAAGGAGCAGTCAGTTGAGAAGGGCTTGGAAGTTTTAAAGTTAAGTCACTGTGACAATTTCCCATGGGGGGAGTCTTACTACTCCCTGCTTTGGTAGAGGGAGCCCCCCACTGCTTAGTCCTGTGCATACCTTGGGACTGAAGCCTGCATGTCCTGCTGGTTCTGGGCTTGGACTGAGAAAGCCTGAAAGAGGCAGGACAGGACCCATTCTTAGGGGGCCAATGCCTACTAAATCTGGGAGACTGTACTTGCAGGAAATCTTTAACAGTTTGCATAGATTTAGCTTTTTTCCCTCAATCTTTTTAAGTACTACTTCTGCATTGTTATGAAACAGGCGGTCCTGGTTTAAAGGGAGCATCCAGCAATTTAGCTTTAACATGATCTGGCAAAGATTGCTCCTTAAGCCAAGCATGCCTTTTAAGTACAGACTCAGTGACAGCAGCCCTGCAAGATGCCTCTAGTGAATCAAAACCACATTGCAAAATATGTTTTCCAACTTGTTCAGCAGAATGCATTAAATCCTGTAAATCCTTATTTTCACTACAGGCAGGAATCAACATCGTTTTCTGTTTAAGCAATCCAGTAATATGTTGTTGATACTTTAACATATGAAACTGGCAGTTCAAAGCTCTAATGGCCAAGGCTGCAGAAGTGTATACCTTCTTACCCCATTTATCCAGCACCCTGGAGTCTCTAACAGAGGGGCTAGGATTTTTGGCAGTAGTAGCCTTAATGCCCTTGGGTACCTGCGAAATGGTCTCAGAATCCGCAGTAGGATTTTCAAAGAGGAACTTGTGAGAGTTAGGAACCTTGTAATATCTATCTGGTTTTCTGGGAGCAGGAGGTAAGGAATCAGGGGCCAAGCTAGATTCCGAAAAGGCATCATCAACAATGTCCAGTACAGGGGGGATAGTTAAAGGCCTGTGTTGGGGCAGAAGTAAGAAATCCCTAAGCTTCTTTTTAGAATCAGAGTAATCCTGGCTTTCCCAGCGAAAATGCTCCCTAAGAGCATGCAAGGTTTCACCAAAAGAGAAATCCTCTGGAAGGGAAGCAGAGGGAATAGAGTCCCCTGTATCAGAATCCTCATAGGTAGATAAGGGTAAATCCTAGTCATCAGAGGAAACAGAAATTTCAGAATCCTGATCAGAAGAATCATAGGCAAATTCAGACCTAGGTCTCTTAGAGGGGGAAGGTTGGCTTCCCCTGATTAAAGTAATAAGGTCTTCAGCCATTCTTATCATTTGTTTTTTAGGCATAGAGGCCTGACCATGCGGTCTGTGCATCAGTATTCTAGGCATGGATCGAGTTTTAGGCCTTGAGGAAGAGGATGGCGTCAGTTTAATATGCAAGTCAGTAGGCCAGAATACACCCACAGAAGCCGGTGCCTGCACAGTGGCTCCGGACCCATCCAAGTTCGAGACATCCGCAGGTTACACAGTCAAAGTATCTCACGGCATACCGGACTCTGAATGGGTCTCAGTAGAGGCCTGCGAATCTGAAGAAGCAGGTATCAGGGGCTGCGAAAGCACCTCACTGAATACTGGAGAACTAGCGACTAGCTTAGGAGAAGCGTTGTCGGCAGCTATGGACCTAGGCAGCCTGTTCCTGTCTTTATCTTTGCATTTTTTTCTGAATGTCAGTAGTCAGGTGGCTTACCAAAGCCATATCTGGGTAATTGAACAGAGTACCAAAATATTTAGAAGCGTAAACATACTGACGACGAATAGTTCGCTGTTTAAATAAGGCACAAAACCGACAGTGAGGTACGTCACAGTAAGGGCCTAGGCAAGGAATACAGTACAAATGAAAATCTTTATGAGGTATTTGTTTTCCACAAGAAATACAATTATTGACTTTTACTGACATTGGTTTAGAGCAAGAAAAAGTCTCCCCAGCGGGGTACTTTGCTTTAGTTGAAGACTTCGGTTCTGAAACTCGAAAACGAAAATTTCAGGAGTCGGCCGACTGGCACTTGTGAACTGCTTCTGCTTTGGGCACCGCACGGCAAGAAAGACTGATGTAATGGCATCGACTGCATGCTTTATACCCCTGACTACCTGACGTCATGGAAGATGACCAAATCTGAGGATGGATGCAAGTCAAAAACAACCAAAACCAACACTTGGACTTGCCAGGAGAATCCAAATCAAGGTCAGAAACCACGAGAAGGTTTCGTAATTTGGAGTCACAAATCTTTATTAAAATTCAGAAATAACGCCAGACCAATATTTACGTTTTCGACTAAAACCAAGTCTTCATCAGAATAAACAAGTTCAAGCACTAAATTGAACACTTAAATAGCCATACAATTATGCCAATAAATTAATTACACCAATGAAATTCCGTCGTACAAAACAGGAATGTAAAAAATGATAATAAAACCGTAACTTGTTAAAACATGTTTGAACCCAGCTAATCATAATAAAAATATGTTTGTTAAATAAATAGCACACATTGTAAACAATAAAAATATTAAAAAGTTTTTTTAAAAATTCTTTTTAAAGAATATTATGCCGTGAAGGTAAAATAACTTAATTATTCACCAAGGATGAGTCCCAAACCCCATCTTATATTGCCATCTTGTGGCCAAAAAACTAAAATCATAATTTGGCTGCCCTTAACCTAAGAACTGAGGAAATAGAAATCATGTCATTTAAAGCCGGTGGCTTTGTGGATTCTAATATAATCTGCCAGTACAACTCCCTATATTCAAGTTTAGCCTCCCACATGCCACCTCTTATTTCTTTTGGTATAATTTCCAGAACATAAAAAAGAAACGTAGTTTGAGAGCAACTCAAAGTATGTCTATACAAAGCATTTTTGCTGTTTTGTTTTTTTATTTCATACAAGTGTTCATAGATATGATTCCTTAACTTTCTCTCAGTTTTTCCAACGTAAAAGGAGCTGCACAGTTTACATATAGCAATATAAACCACCCCTTGGGTGTTACAGTTGGAAAAACTGTCACTAATGATCTCTCTGTCCCTTGCTGTAATGTAAACACTTGATTTGTTGACAATATAGGGGCATTGTGAGCAGGCTCCACATTTAAAAGTACCTGGTCTTTTTGAGGATGCACAGACCTTGCTATTTGTTACTGAACTCAAATAGTTGCTTGAAATTTAAATCCTTCCGATAAGTAAATTTTAAAGGTTTATTTTTAAATATATTCAAATCGGAAATTTCCACAAACCTGTTCCATTCCCTTGTAATAACCTCCTTGACAACGCCTGAATCCCCCGAAAAATTTAAAATAAATGCTTCATCCCACTTCTTGACCTGGTTCGTGTGGATGTTTACATCTCTTAAAACTGGAATAATTTGTCCTGAAATGGGAGCAAATTTGTCCTTTCTCCCTTGAGCCACTACATCCAACATCTCCTGTAATAGACTACCAGGATAACCACGTTTCTAAACATTTCTAAAACTTTGCCACTTTCAGTAGTAAAATCAGCATCAGAGGTCATTCTGCTGACCCGTACTAACTGCCCCTTAACCAGATTCTTTTTCTGAAAAAAGGGGTGACCGCTCTTAAAATGAAGATAATAGTTAGAAAATGTTTCCTTGCGGTAAATATTAGAAGAAAATCCATCCTCTTTTTTAGTAATAAAAACATCCAAATAGGTAAGGGCCTCCAAATCATAACTATAAGTGAACTCTAAAAAGTAGTGGAACTCTTTATGTAATCCAAAAATTAAATAAATCTTTGATGAGTGTCTGTCCGGAAAATAACTATATCATCCAGGAACCTTTTGTATAAGGTCCAGCAACCAACAAAAGGACTATTTAGTACATATAATTCCTCCCACTTAGACAGTATAATGTTCGCATATGTGGGGGCAACATTTGGTCCCCATAGCAACTCCCCTTTTTTGAAAAATTCTCCTTGAAAGAACATAAAGTTGTTGTTGAGAATAATATCCATATAAATCGTCCGCAGAAAACATTTTGCTGTCCCTCATACTGTCCTCCAACCACTGGAGCCAAACTTCATGGGGAATAGACCCAAATAAATCTACCACATCCAGAGTAACAAAGGCTAAATCTCGTGAAAATAAATGAGATTGTACACACCAGAGAAAATACCAGGAGTCCTTCAATATAGTTGGACCCTCATAGGAAAGTTTTTTTAATTTGTCATCCACAAACTTAGCCATATGGTGTGGTTGCTGAACCTTCTGAGGAAACAATAACTCGAAGGGGAGGATCGATTGGATCCTAATGTACCTTGGGTATACCAAAAACTGAGGGAACGCTAGGATGTAAATTAACCAAAAAATTATAAATGTCTTTGCTAATAGAACCTTCCAATAATAAATCATAGAGCAACACTTTAATTTTAGAATGGGCTAAATTAACCTCATTAATAGATGCCCAAGAATATTTGGAGGTGTCACAAAGTAAATCCTTCATCTTGGATCCATAAACAATAAAATCCATCAATACCGTGCCACCCCCTTTGTCGGGCTGCATAATTCTAATGTTCCTGTTATTCCTCAGTTCGTTTAATAATGTTTTTTCACCCACTGACAAATTGGAAGAAATCCTATGCTGAGTTACTGTGTTCCTAATTTCCCTTTCTAGAATAGTATCAAGATTTTTCAATTGTGGGTGTAAAGGTGGATTCATAATACTCTTTTTCTTCAAAGAACAAGCACCTGCTTGGTCAATGTTGGTTTCCTGGAATAATAAGGCAAAGTTAATTTTCCTTAAAAATAACTAAGTCCACAATTAATCTAGGTAGACTAGCCTTCCTGGTAGGAATAAATTTAAAACCTTTTGAAAACAAGTGAAAGTGTTCCACTTTTACTTCTAAGTTGCTGTAATTAAAAATTTTATAATCATTCAAAATGTAAATGTTACCTTGTTTAATTATATGGGAGTTCATAGGTGAATAAACATTCACTAATAATTCCGTCTGTAATTGTACTTGTACTGGGGATAACGGACAGGATTCTGGTTGCAAATCCTGTCCGACCTTCGTAGAGGGTGAGTAGAAGGGCCATCCAGGGAAAAAGTTACAGGTTGGTCAAAAAACACCTCTTGCCCATCCTGTTCTACCCCCTGCTGAAAAGAATCCACAGGTTCATTGTTTCTATGAAAAAAACCTGAACGAGGGTAAGGTTGGGAAAGTTTAGGTTTAGGATAAGCCTTTCCTTCTCTATAATCCCTTAAATCCCTTTCAAGTTTAGCCTATTTCCTTTTCATATTGGCCATGCATTTTGTCTCAATGTCAGGAAAAATATCATGGTATAGTTTCTTCTCAAAATTCCACCTGAAAAAGTAAATCATTGATAATGTTAACATTGATTTGTTCAATTTTTTCTAATAAAACTGCTCTAATTCTTTCATTTTCTTTAATGATAGAGCTAACAACGTCTAAACCACACTTGTCATAGATTTTTATTAGGTCTGAATGAAATTCAGACCCTTGTACAACATTGTTCAGAAACTTAACTATCCGAAGACCCTTTGGCACAATTTGTTTGTTTAAACATTCCCTAAGGAATGAACAATCACACCCAAGTCGTTTATATTTGTCCAAATGTCCAACGTACCAAGTGGCTCTAATGGCAGTAAAAGCTCTAACAGGATTGTGCCTTTTTCTAATGACGAATTTTCGGAATTTCCATGTCTTCTACGGACTACAGCAGCAGCGTCTCGAGGGGATGGTGTGGCGCCACCAACTACAAGACAGGTTTCTGGTACGCCAAATAACCAAGGAGACTTTTCTTCTGTCACTGGTGAATATGATTTTAAAGCTTTTTTAGAGAAAGACTTCTCTTTATATGATTGTTCCGATGTTATAAGGCATAACGAAGGGAGAACCAACACTTACAGGGACAACATTGATGAACTATATTTTTTGTTAGAAAAATATAAATGACTTGGGTGTGATTGTTCATTCCTTAGGGAATGTTTAAACAAACAAATTGTGCCAAAGGGTCTTCGGATAGTTAAGTTTCTGAACAATGTTGTACAAAGGTCTGAATTTCATTCAGACCTAATAAAAATCTATGACAAGTGTGGTTTACACGTTGTTAGCTCTATCATTAAAGAAAATGAAAGAATTACAGCAGTTTTATTAGAAAAAATTAAACAAATCAATGTTAACATCATCAATGATTTACTTTTTCAGGTGGAATTTGAGAAGAAACTATACTATGATATTTTTTCTGACATTGAGACAAAATGCATGGCCAATATAAAAAGGAAACAGGCTAAACCTGAAAGGGATTTAAGGGATTACAGAGAAGGAAAGGCTTATCCTAAACCTAAACTTTCCCAACCTTACCCTAGTTCAGGTTTTTTTCATAGAAACAATGGACCTGTGGATTCTTTTCAGCAGGGGGTAGAGCAGGATGGGCAAGAGGTGTTTTTTGACCAACCTGTAACTTTTTCCCTGGATGGCCCTTTTACTCCCCCTCTACGAAGTTTGGACAGGATTCACAACCAGAATCCTGTCCGTTATCCCCAGTACAAGTACAATTACAGACGGAATTATTAGTGAATGTTTATTCACCTACGAACTCCCATATAATTAAACAAGGTAACATTTACATTTTGAATGATTATACAATTTTTAATTACAGCAACTTAGAAGTAAAAGTGGAACACTTTCACTTGTTTTCAAAAGGTTTTAAATTTATTCCTACCAGGAAGGCTAGTCTACCTAGATTAATTGTGGACTTAAAGTTATTTTTAAGGAAAATGAACTTTGCCTTATTATTCCAGGAAACCAACATTGACCAAGCAGGTGCTTGTTCTTTGAAGAAAAAGAGTATTATGAATCCACCTTTACACCCACAATTGAAAAATCTTGATACTATTCTAGAAAGGGAAATTAGGAACACAGTAACCCAGCATAGGATTTCTTCCAATTTGTCAGTGGGTGAAAAAACATTATTAAACGAACTGAGGAATAACAGGAACATTAGAATTATGCAGCCCGACAAAGGGGGCGGCACTTTATTGATGGACTTTACTGTTTATGAATCCAAGATGAAGGATTTACTTTGTGACACCTCCAAATATTCTCGGGCATCTATTAATGAGGTTAATTTAGCCCATTCTAAAATTAAAGTGTTGCTCTATGATTTATTATTGGAAGGTTCTATTAGCAAAGACATTTATAATTTTTTGGTTAATTTACATCCTAGGGTTCCCTCATTTTTTGGTATACCCAAGGTACATAAGGATCCAACCGATCCTCCCCTTCGAGTTATTGTTTCCTCAGAAGGTTCAGCAACCACACCATTGGCTAAGTTTGTGGATGACAAATTAAAAAAACTTTCCTATGAGGGTCCAACTATATTGAAGGACTCCTGGGATTTTCTCAGGTGTGTTCTATCTCATTTATTTTCACCAGATTTAGCCTTTGTTACTTTACTCTGGATGTGGTAGATTTATTTGGGTCTGTTCCCCATGATGTTGGGCTCCAGTGGTTAGAGGACAGTATGAGGGACAGCAAAATGTTTTCTGCGGACGATTTTAGGAATTGTTTACAGTTTATGGATATTATTCTCAACAACAACTTTATGTTCTTTCAAGGAGAATTTTTCAAACAAAAAAGGGGAGTTGCTATGGGGGCCAAATGTGCCCCCACATATGCGAACATTATATTGTCTAAGTGGGAGGAATTATATGTACTAAATAGTCCTTTTGTTGGTTGCTGGACCTTATACAAAAGTTTCCTGGATGATATAGTTATTTTCTGGACAGACACTCATCAAAGATTTATTGAATTTTTGGATTACATAAAGAGTTCCACTACTTTTTTAGAGTTCACTTATAGTTATGATTTGGAGGCCCTTACCTATTTGGATATTTTTATTACTAAAAAAAGAGGATGGATTTTCTTCTAATATTTACCACAAGGAAACATTTTCTAACTCTTATCTTCATTTTAAGAGCGGTCACCCCTTTTTTCAGAAAAAGAATCTGGTTAAGGGGCAGTTAGTACGGGTCAGCAGAATGACCTCTGATGACGCTGATTTTACTACTGAAAGTGGCAAAGTTTTAGAAATGTTTAGGAAACGTGGTTATCCTGGTAGTCTATTACAGGAGATGTTGGATGTAGTGACTCAAGGGAGAAAGGACAAATTTGCTCCCATTTTAGGACAAATTATTCCAATGTAAACATCCACACGAACCAGGTCAAGAAGTGGGATGAAGCATTTATTTTAGATTTTTCAGGGGATTCAGGGGTTGTCAAGGAGGTTATTACAAGGGAATGGAACAGGTTTGTGGAAATTTCCGATTTGAATATATTTAAAAATAAACCTTTAAAATTTACTTATCAGAAGGATATAAATTTCAAGCAACTATTTGAGTTTAGTACAAATAGCAAGGCCTGTGCATCCTCAAAAAGACCAGGTACTTTTAAATGTGGAGCCTGCTCACAATGCCCCTATATTGTCAACAAATCAAGTGTTTACATTACAGCAAGGGACAGAGAGATCATTAGTGACAGTTTTAACAACTGTAACACCCAAGGGGTGGTTTATATTGCTATATGTAAACTGTGCAGCTCCTTTTACGTTGGAAAAACTGAGAGAAAGTTAAGGAATCGTATCTATGAACACTTGTATGAAATAAAAAAACAAAACAGCAAAAATGCTTTGTATAGACATACTTTGAGTTGCTCTCAAGCTATGTTTCTTTTTTATGTCCTGGAAATTATACCAAAAGAAATAAGAGGTGGCATGTGGGAGGCTAAACTTGAATATAGGGAGTTGTACTGGCAGATTATATTAGAATCCACAAAGCCACTGGCTTTAAATGACATGATTTATATTTCCTCAGTTCTTAGGTTAAGGGCAGCCAAATTATGATTTTAGTTTTTTGGCCCCAAGATGGCAATATAAGATGGGGTTTGGGACTCATCCTTGGTGAATAATTAACTTATTTTACCTTCACTGCATAATATTCTTTAAAAAGAATTTTTAAAAAAACTTTTTAATATTTTTATTGTTTACAATGTGTGCTGTTTATTTAACAAACATACTTTTATTATGATGAGCTGGGTTCAAACACGTTTTAACAAGTTATGGTTTTATTATCATTTTTTACATTCCTGTTTTGTATGACAGAATTTCATTGGTGTAATTAATTTATTGGCATAATTGAATGGCTATTTAAGTGTTCAATTTAGTGCTTGAACTTGTTTATTCTGATGAAGACTTGGTTTTAGTCGAAAACGTACATATTGGTCTGGCGTTATTTGTGAATTTTAATAAAGATTTGTGACTCCAAATTACAAAACCTTCTCATGGTTTCTGACCTTGATTTGGATTCTCCTGGCAAGTCCAAGTGTTGGTCATGGAAGAGACAGCAACCGACACAGGACCCAAGACTTTGATAATCAGGCCGACAGAGTTACTGCAAGCAAATAACCCAAATGTGATGACTACAACAGTGAAACACGAAGAACATCCACTACATAAAGCTGGGAATTATGTAAATAGTTGGAAAGTAAATGGGGGGGGGTATATTTTGTGAATTTATATTCAATAGTAAAAAATCGTGAAAACTAAGTTAAAGAAATGTGTAATACTGACTCATGCATGGCTATGGTGGATGAATGCTGGCATTGGACTGAGGCACTATGTGATGGGACATTTAAGCAGGGAAGGAGTAAATAAATAATATATTTAAACAGGGTTCAGTTGCATGTGAAGAAAGATCTGTATGATTTATAAAAAATGTGTGCAATATATACAAGTTGCAGTTTCAATAAAACATCTAAAAAACAAGGGGAAAATGGAAAAAAATAAACTAACTAGCTATTCAAATGACTTGATAAAACTTCAAAAATCAGAGGAAATTAAGAAGGTGAGGCTTATCAAGAAGAGCTGTTTCAAAAAACAGTTAAGTTAAAAGACAACTTTCACAGAAAACCTGAGATTTTCTGTTGTACCGGACAAACTGGAAGGAACAGACTATATAAGAACAAATAGGCTCATAGGCAAGTACTATGCTGGCTGTCCTGGGGAGCAATTTTAAGTCTAGCCTTCAAAGCTGAGAATCAAACCTAGTATTTTGTGGCTGTGAGGTAAACACCTTAATCATTACACCAACTCCTGGACAACAACCAAGTAATCTCGACTGGTGTTCCACAGCAGAATTTGTTAATTGAAAAAGCACACTGAGTGTATGCTCCAAACCTGGCCATAAGAAAACAACCAAGACCTATATTAGCAAATCATCAATCATACCAGCAGAAATGGTTGACCGTGACAAAACTGTGGCAGCATGGAAAATATTAAAAATTAGAGACAGCAGAGTGTGGAACATGGTTATTCACTGCACACCAAGCAGAAGAAAAGCAAATTTATCCTAGCAGTCAGAAAATATTGAAAGGCAGGTGTGAGATTCAAGCTGCTGTATCCAGCAGTCTTCAGAATATTTTTTCATGGAGGACCAAAGACATTTTTGATGCAGAACACAGGCTAAATGGGAAAGAAAAAAGTTTATCCAACAAAACATGAGCCATCAAGCAGAAAGGGACCCTGCTTCTTACTCATCTAACAATAAAGTTCATAGAGAGTCTTTCCCAGTGAAACCTTTTCCAAAGCTCCAAAGAAAATACTTGAGAGACAGAAAAAAGCATATAAATTCACTAGAAGAAGCAGGAGTACCTTGGACTTGATCAAGAGTCTAGTGTTACGAGATGGAGATGATCAGCAAGAGGACAAGCAATACTGAATTACTGTGAGATAATAAGGCATTAATTAGATTTGTGAAATATGGCTTTGCAAATAAAAGTGACTGAGAAAGACCGGACTTTTGTTGACTTTGTTAAACTTGTGGGTGGACTGTAAAGCATATACCCCCCCCCCCACATTAGCTCGGTTTAGAAGGACACTAAAGGGAAAAAAGTAACAATACATTTTTTCTGTTATTAGTATGTGTATAAAAATGTTCGTCATATAAATTGCATGTTGTACTGTTAAGCAGTTTTGCATATTGTGCAGTCAGGGGTATTTGAAATGATTTGCTCCGGAATCTTTTCAGAGATTGTTGCATATGTTAAAGATATCAGAATAAGCATATACCTTTTTAGTTATAGGAAATGTAGGTTTTACAGTACAGCAAGAGATGAAAGGCAGAACAGCAGCAACTTTAAGTTACTAAGATGTGATCTTGGACTGGTGGGGTGCAAAAGTGTACTAATTATATTATATGTAGAATTAAAATGATAATTTCTGTTGTTTTTACAAGTGTGGTTAACTAGATTAAAGACCTTGGCTTAAGGTATAAACATTTTTTTTCTAAACTAATAGGCTTGAAAAATAAGATACAATTATGAAAGCCATAAAGAATACTAAGCATCTTGCATCTGCAAAGATATTAACTTTTTTCCATTAACAAATGTTCTCAGTGAGAGACAAAAATTCTGCAGTTGAAACCAGTTAGCCAGGGAATTCTGTACATTCTGTTCTAAGTGAAATTTACAAAAATCACTGCATGCATCTGCAAGTGGTTAGCTGTCTTTTTGTCACTGCTGACTGCTTTTACATAGAGACAAGCTGACAGCAGGTGCAATCAATACATCTTGAGAGTTATGCTGAGGGAAATGCAAAATCTAATTTAAAGGTACAATGACGCAGTTTAGTGAAAAATAAAATGTAAAATTATGGGAAATGAATAAGAGATAGTAGCCTCCCAATCAACATTAATAATTTAATGCATTTAATAGAACAATCTATAATTTAGTTTTATTTAAATGTAGCCAGTACACTTTTTCTTAGGGCTACAGATTTGTTTTCTGAAAGCATGAAAGTTGTTTTTCCCACAACTGGGAGAGAAATAGAGATAAGAAAAGAACAGACTGCAATGGAATAAGTGGGGACATGGGCTGTAACATGCGCTTTGGCCAGGGTGACCTTAATTTTAGACCAGGTTATGCCTGTGGGTGCAGCTGTAGATTTAGGGCATTTTTTTCTATCTGGAGGGTAAACTTCATTTGTTGAAAATGTACACAGTTTTCTATGTTTGTACTAAGTTACTAGGGAATAGGGGATGGGGGTTTTGAAAATGCATTTAGTTTTTTGTTTGCAGATTTTCATTAAAGCAAAATGTCTTGAGAAATCTAACAGAGATTCGGAGGGAGATAAGAAACAACAGTATAAATGATTAGCCTGATGCACATTAGTGTGTACATGTAAGACAAAAGTTAGAAATATGCATTAAAAAATCATCCATAATAAGCAAGAACAATACTTTTTACTATAATGGCTACTCTATTCATAGTATCTTAGAATATAAATGGCCTTACAGGTGTAGACAAAAAGGAAAGAGTATTGAATTATATTAATGCAAAAAACTAAGCATGCAAATTTGACAAAGAAAGGGTTTTAGGATGGATATTAAACGGAATATCAGGAACAAAGGACTACGGGATCAATAATACTAATTGCCAGAGGGGCTCAGATAGTGATAGAAGCGGTAAAAAAAAAAAAAAAAAACAATAATGGTAGATTTGTGGTAGTAAGGGGCTACTGACAACACAGAAAGATTATGCTAGCATGTATTTATATTTCACCAAAAATGCTATTAGGGACCCTAAAAAATGTTTGGGAGAAATAATCAGCTTTCATCACTAATTGGTGGGGACTAGAATGGAAAATATACCAAAATATTTCTGAAGAAATTTAGGAAAATATTTGGTATGGAAGACATGAATTTAGTAGCAGGAAATCTCAGAGAATTTAATTATTATTCCCCAAGGTAGAATAATTAGGTTACACTGGAAAGAAATTATAATACAGAAGAACATGTGCATTTAATTGAAAGCTATGACACACATTCAACAGCTACTTTAGACCATACACCAATAAAAGTAAAAAAAAAAAATAAAACACTGGGTAATAAAGTAAAAAATTAGATATTGGCACTTTCCCACCCACCTGTTAAAATCAGAAGGTAAGGAACAGGTAGTATACATTATTCAAGAGTTAATAGGGAAGATATAAAATTATTCAGAAGGAATAGCTAGAAAGTTAAAATGAAAAAGGAGTTTAAAAATAGGATACATGTAAAAGAGAAAGATATATGGTTAAGAAGTAATGTGAATTATTTAGAGTGGATGACAAAGGATAAAATATTACAGAATAATGAAAATCTCACAAAGTAAGAACAGGAGCAACTACAGAGTGATAAAAAGAAAGTAAGGGAACATTTGGATAATATACATACATATATACAAACATTTCAGGCAAGGGCACTAATGCCCTTCTAGCTTGCCAATATACCAAAACACTTGCTACCATAATAAGTATCCAGGCTGTTCTTAAAAATATCTAAACTAGTACTTGCTTTAATATAATTTGGTGGTCTGTTCCATGCATCGGCTGTGCTGTCAGTGAACCAATTAGTACACTTCTCATTCCTATAAAATGTTCTGCATAGGCTGTTTGATGATTCTCTAGTACTTTTCGATAACCCCAAACATTCCCAGAGGTAGTTGTCTCTAAATGCCCTATATACCTGAATATGATCTCCTCTTAGATATCTGTAAAAGACACTGTACAAGTTCAGATATTTTCGTCTTTTATAATAACTTAAATTTTCACATCCATGGATGCCCCTGGTATATTTCTGTTGTACTCTTTCCAGTTTACTCATGCTTGTTTTCTTATAGGGTTTCCATATTGTTATTCCATACTCAAGTTTAGGTCTAATGTAACTAACAAACAAGGACTTCATTATTTTTGATTTCCTACACTTTATAAATCTTTTTATACAACCTATAGTTCTAAAACTATCATTAAACAATTGGTTGACATGATTAGAAAAACTTGTACCTGAATCTACTCATATATCCAGGTCCTTAAATGAATCTACAGTTTCAATCACTGTGTTCTGCATTAAATATTCACCTTTCAATTTATGTCTCACAAATCCATTAGCATATTATTCTCCTGTGCCCAAATGGTCAATTTATTCAAGTTATTTTGCAGACATGCCTTATCTGTAACACATGTAATCAGTTTACCCAATTTCAGGTCGTCTGCATTTAGACTGTACAACACCTCAGATGAAAACGTTAGGTCTGAAAGATACAATCTAAACAAGTAAGAGCCTAGGACAGTGCAGTGTGGGGCACCCTGACTGTAACCAAGGATTTCACCTGACCAGTTGCTGTATGATACTAGTCATGTTCTATTTGTAAGCCATGCAACTATCCATCTTATCAAGTATACACCAATACCTAGTTGTACTAATTTATTGATCAGTGTTTTGTGAATGACCCTGTCAAATGCTGAATTTAAATCTATATAAATTACATCACAACACAATTTTTCATTCATAGCTGTTATTATATTGTTATAGAACATCACGTTACAGGTGGTAATAGATCTGTTTTCAACATATGCATGCTGATATATGGTTTCAAGTACCAACCTATCCAGTTCTGACAATAACTTATCCAATATTACCTTCTCCATTATTTTTCCACAACATGAAAGTAGACTTAAGGGTCTATATGATTCTGTGTTTGTCTTACTCCCTTTTTCCTTAAAGACAGGTTTAATAAGTGCACATCTCCAATCTTAAGGAATCTCCCCATATTTATGTGACCTAGTGAATAATAGATCTAATGGTACAGTAAGTTCTTGCCAAAGTGTTCTCAGGTCATTGTTACTAATTCCATCTCCTCCCTGTGCTTTGTTTGGATCCAGTTTGCGCAGTTCTTTTTCAATATAGTCTAATTTGATTACCACCCCTTTTGTGGAGCCAACCTGTTTTGCATAAGATTTTGTAAATATATATATAACCTGTTGTGTCTGAGAATAAATTTTAGAATCTGGACACAGTTCATCAATTTGTGTGTCTAATCCTTCCACATCTTATGTATCTATAAAATAGTTTCTTATTATGCTCAATATCTTTATATAAATTTTCTTCTATTTTTTTCTTGATCTTGTCTCATTCTATACTTAATCTGTTTTTCCAGCTTGTTTATTTCAGTTTTCAAAAGCTGTAGTTCGCCACCTCTTCCATTTCTTATATTTTTTGTCTCTCACAGTAATCAGATATCTTGTTCTTATGGAAATATATCCCCCTGATGTTGTATGCCTAGATCCTGATGTTAAACATTTTTTTGATTTTTTGAACTCAATTTCTCTTTCAAAACTTTCCACATTCCATCTGCAGTTTTTCCACTAAACACCTCACCCCAGTTAGTTTTACATGGTGACTGTTTTGCTTTCATATAATCTGTAATTAACCTTCTGTGCATTGGCTTAGAATTCAGTTTGGCAGAATTGTGTAGCAACAAATTAACCTTTATAACCTCACGATCACTGCACATCAATGGTGGTAAAACTTTACTTGAAGTTACAGCAATTTCTTTGGGAACAAACAATGTCTAGTAAGTTCCGTCCCCTGGTAGTTTTTTTTACAGTCCAAAGCAATTGTTGTTTCTGATTATATGCTGTGAATGTGGAGTCTTTCGGCTTTTCCCAGTTAGGGGTCGCCACAGCGGAACTCTGGTCCGCTAATGATTGGCAGTCAATTTTTATGTGCCGAGTTGCCAGCTCTGACGCACAACCTTCAATGAAGGTACACCCATTTATGCATGTCTCCACACAGAAGATGCTCTAGCTGAGAATTGAACAGGACAATGTCTTACTGTGAGGCGACAACACTACTGCAGCACCACCACCTCCTTAACGTTGTTGAATCAATATTATTCCAGTTTGTTTCTGGTATATTTACATCCCCAGCTATTTACTATTCTTCCCTCCAGTGTTTCATGCAAGAGATGTATGAATTCCTCTAGGTCATCTGTACTTGACTTTGGTGGTCTATACACTCCAAGTGTTATATGTTCCAGGGTTGTCTTTATTGTCACAGTTACACAGTCTCTATTATTAGTATCATCACTGAACATGTAATAATCACAGGTCTCATAGTTACCTTTAATCCCTATCATAACACCTTCACCTGATTTTTTGTTAGAATGTCTGTTACAGTAAAATCTTTTATACCCTGACAAAACTGATTTCCAGTCATTGTTCTTTAACCATGTTTCACAAACAATATCATCAATCTTGTGGGAACGTAGCAAATTTTCCAATAAAAAAAAAACATTATTATTAATGCTCCTAGCATTAACAAACATCAGAGATGCATCAAATTTTACTATTTGTGAACTGTTAAATTTTTGACCTGGCGAAAATCCTGCCTAGTGTTTGTCAAATACTGCAAAATATCTGCTACAAAAATTCTCTTCCCTGATCTTGACAAATACACACCATCTTGTCTGAACATGTGTGCCCAAAACTAGGCTTGGATGCTCTACACATTTCCATTTTTTAAAACGGGACATTTTTTCTATGTAGGTATTTACCCAAAAAAATCTTTTCATTCACAGTAACCTGACTGTCCTTTCTATAGGTGATTTGTGAAAAATATGTCCTAACACTAGTACAAGCTATACTACCTAAGAGGGCTGTCAGTTCCCTACTAACATAGAATACTTGCAGGTGACATCATTTGTACCAACATGAATAAAAACAGATCCATACTTCCTTACATTAAGGCATTCCAAAGGCTTGTCTCACATCTTCTATTTTTGCTCCTGGCAAGCATAACACTATTCGATGTTCATTATCATCTCTGCAAATATAAGTATCAGTTTCTCTAATAATTGAACTCCAATTTCAAGAATATCTTTGCTGGGCAGCTCTGAAGCATCTTCAGCTTCTAATGCAGTAATATCTGCTCTATCAATTGTTACGAAAGACAGATCTTCATCACTATTAGTCTTATTAATCCCACTGTTTTCATTGTGTATTAAATTCTCAACCAGCTGGTATTGTAAATCAACAGCTTGAGTCATGTAGTCAACATCTGTCTTTCTCTTCTTTTTTCTTACAGTAATGTTCTTCAATCCTTCCACGTTCAGTTTTGCTTGCCTCCTTTTCATCTGTCCCTTGCTTCTTTTTTCTACCTTCTCCATTGGAAAAAATATGCCTTTTTCTGTAGACTGATGGTTTTCTGATATAAAAATATCATCATTCCCTGTAATCTGTGTTTTACATAACAAGGCAGTGTCTTTTTACTATGTATTCTCTTTCCTTCAGTCATCAATCAGTTTCTTTTTTTTTCCTTATTATTTGTTGTGAACTTCTTCTTTTATTTCTTTTTTTGTTTCCTTCTAAACAAACTGGATCCTCAGATTGCTGAATACTTGCATCCAGGATTCTAAAGTTGTCAGGGGCATCGTCTTGTTTCACAGGGGTTGAATGATCTTTGCAGAAAATAGATGCATCATTCCTAAATGTGTTCTATTTGTTCTATGCCTAACATTATTTAGTTCATCAATCCAGTCATTAATATATAAAAAGGAAAGTTGTATAAAATCCATACTTACCTTACTATAACCATAGATGTCCTTCTCTTCCATGTTGCAGTATTCTGTATATGGGTTTACCCTTCTTCCCTCTCCAGTTCATCCGGCCAGGTTTCCAAAGATTTTTAGCCCCTTTAGGTGTGTCGGATGTCTGATGTGCAGCAGGTACATGGGTCATAAAAGTGAGGTCTGCATGCACCAGCCCTCAGAATATAAAAAAAGCCCCAGTCGGAGCCAGTCCTATAGCCTGTCCAGTGTCACCCAGGAGAGCAAGTGCAGTCTGACAAGAGGGGAAGGTGGGAGGGAAGGAATACTGCAACATGGGATAGAAGGACATCTACAGTTATGGTAAGATTTTACACAAATTTCCTATGTCCTTCTATTCCAATGTTGCAGTATTCTACATATGGGTGAGTGCCACAGCTCACTGAGGATTGGGAGATGGCCAAGATGATGTTTCCAGGAATGCATGTAGGACAGCCCTAGCAAACCCTGCCCTGACTTTGGAGGTATGGTCCAGTTTGTAGTGTTTGGTGAAGGTGTGCACTGAGGACCAAGTAGCTGCCTCAAGTATGGAGTTAGTGTCCAGACCCTTAAAAAGGCTTCAGAAGAGGCCATTGCTCTGGTGGAGTGGGCTTTGACATTGCCCTGCAAGGTTTTTCCATGGGTGTAGGTAGCAGAAATAAATGGCCCTGGAGATCCAGGCCAAAATGGTGGAAGGAGACAAACAGTTGGTCTGATTTCCTAAAAGTTTTGGTTTTATGAAGATAAAACCTAAGTTGTCTGTGGACATCTAGGGAATGAAGTACTCCCTCACTATCCCCTGCGGGTTGGGGAAGAAGGTAGGCGGGTGGATGGCCTGGTTCAAGGATAGGTCATTCACTACTTTGGGCGTGAATGACGGGTTAGCCCTGAGAGTCACCCTGTCCAGGTGAAAGACTAAAAATGGTGGTGTAGCCACAAGAGCTTGCAACTCTGAGACCCTTCTGGTTGAAAGAAGCACAAAGCACTTTAAGAGTGATTTTTTAATTAATGATGTGTTTGAGATCAGAGCTACCAATAAAAAAGTTTTCCATGTGCAAAATTTTAAGGGAGCTTTGTCTGCTGTCTCAAAGGGGACTAGAGTGAGTTTTTCTAATACATAGTTAAGGTCCCAGGGAGGAGGAAATGGTTTCCTGGGTGGTCTCAAGTGTAGTACACCTTTGAGGAACAGTTTACCGGGGAGTCTGGATGCAAGAGGTGGATCCAGAGGGAGACAGGCAAAGATAGCAGACAAATGTGCTTTCAGAGATGAGTATGACAGCCTTGTCTACATTAGTTCACACAGGTAAGACAGGACGAGAGGAGTATCGATTTCCAGTAGGTCCAACTGTCTTTTGTGACACCAAACAGAAAACCTTTTCCACTTCAAGAGAAAGGATTTTCTTGTGTGGGGTTTCCTAGCCTCCTGCAGGATATTGAACATGCCCTCATTGTACAGGTCTCTGAAGGGGAATCATAATCCTATCAACCACAGGGTGAGGTGCAGGGATTGCCACTGTGGGTGCATCTGAGTCCCCTTGTGCTGTGTAAGCAGGTCCACTGAGGGGGGTAATGTGTGGTGAACCAGTGCTGTCTTGGCCTGTAGGGAAGTCACCAGCAAGATTTTTGGCGAGTCCTGCTGAATTTTCAGCAGTATCTTTTGTATCAAGGGGGAAGGATGGGAATGCATACAAAAATTTCCCCTTCCAGGTTCTTGAAAAGGCATCTGTCGCCAGTGCCTTGGGGTTGTGTGTCCTGGTGCAGTACCCAGTAAGTTGCCCATTATGGAGGAGACGAACAGGTCTATTTGTGGTATACCCCACCTGTGGACCCGATTTATGAAAACATCTCTCTGAATCATCCATTTGTGGTTGTTTGAAATGGTCCTGCTTAGGAAATCTGCCTGGGTGTTGTGTAAGGATGGTATGTAGGCTGCCTGCAGGGTAATTCCCTTTGAGGTGGCCAGTTCGCATACCTGCAGATGTAGTCCACATAAAAGGTATGACTTCACCCCTCCTTGTTTGTTGCGAGACCACAGGACTGTGGTGTTGTCCACGAATATCTTGAGAGGGCCATGCTCTAGATAGGGTTGGAAGGCTTGCAGAGCAAGGAGGTTCGCTCTCATTTCTCTGATGTTTATGTGGTCTAGTTTGTGTCTGTCCACAAACCTTGCACTTTTCTCTGTCCTAGAGTTGCTCCCCAGCCCAGATCTGAGGCATCTGTGTCCATAGTCTGGGAGGGAGTGGACATTTGTAGAGGAAGGCCTGGGTTCTGGGCCACCTGAGCTACCCACCATCTCAATTCATGTTTCAAACAGGAAAGGAGGGGGACCCTGAACTCTAGAGCATGGGAGTGCTGAGGCCACAATGACCAAAGATACCATTGTAGTTTCCTCATGTGCATTCTTGCTAAGGTCAACATGGATATGGTGGCTGCAATGTAACCCAGGAGGCTGCTATGTAACCCAGAAGTCTCAGAAATTGCCTTGCTGTCAGTTCTCAGTCTTGAACAGCAGCAAGTAGGTGCAAGGGACACCACCTTTTTTGGTGGTAGGAAAACCTTCACAAGGTCTGTCCGGATTCTGCAACCCAGGAAGACAATGTCCTGGGCAAGCTTCAGATGGGATTTTGGCAGGTTTATTAGAAATCCTAGAGCCCAGATCTGAGGCATCCGTGTGCATAGTCTGGGAGGGAGTGGACATTTATAGGCTCATAGGTTCATACTAGGCTATCTGCCCTAGGGCATTTATAAGCCTAGCCAGAATTTGTTTGGCTTTCGCCACCCATTTTAAATTTATTTTGCTATGCCCTTTTTCGAGGTTAGTATACTGTGCCTCTGTCTAACAGTGACACAGAAGTGATACCCGGGGTAAACCTACGATCTCCCATCCACTCAAGATTCCTCTTGAAGAGAGTCAATGAGGGACTCTTCCTAACCTGGACTGGGATTTTATTCCAGAGTGAAGGGAGCCTCTGGGTTATGAATCTGTCCCTCCAGCATGTCCTATTTATTTCAGTGCTGAGGTTCAAGTCTCTCGAGCGCGTAGCTCAATGGGATTTGGATTTCCTGAGGTGCAGCATGTCCATTAATTCCGGGTTGGACATGGCTTTATACGTCAGGCACAGATCGACTCTGAACAGGTGGTATGCCACTGAGTAGAGCTGGAGTTTCTTTAACCGGGCAGCATATGGCATCTGTTTGAGCCCTTTGATCCTCTTGGTGAGGTACTTTTGGGGTCCTTCCAGTTGCTGCAGGTGTCTGGTAAGGTACATCCCAAAAGGGGCATTGTACTCAATTATGGGGCTGATGAGGGATGAGTAAAGAGACGATGACCTCCCTGATCTAGATGTGAATCCCTTCATGATTAGGTGGGCTATATAAAATGTTTTTCTAACCACTTTGGCCACGTGGTTGTCAAATGAGAGATTGCTATCAACTTGGGTCCCCAGGTCCCTAATTACTTCTTCTGTACTTAATGGATTACCACCTATGTGGTAATTTGTGGGCACTTTGTTTTTGCCAAAGGGGATGACTATACACTTTTTGGCATTTAGCTTGAGGCCATGGCTCTGGCACCAGTTGTCCGTTTCTATGAGGCCCTTTGGAGGATGCTGGTGTCGGCTGGAGTCTCGATTATGGCACCCAGTTTGCAGTCATCTGCGAACGTGGTCAGCCACAGTCCTTCCGTGTTGGCCTGTACCTCCGAGAAATATATACCGAACAAGAGAGGTCCCAGGACTGAGCCTTGTGGGACACCACTTGTAACTGGTTTGGAGTCTGACATGGCTCCAGCAATTCTAACCATGTGGGTTCTGTCCTTGAGCCAGTTTGTAATCCATCTAGTGACATAGGGGTTTATATTTAAGCTGGTGAGCTTATCTATAATGCCTGAGTGGGGTATTGTATCGAAGGCTTTTGCGAGGTCCAGGTAGGCTGTGTGGACCACCTTCCCCTCGTCAATGGCCTTGGTGACTGTTTCAAAGAAATAAACCAGGTTTAAGAGGCAGGATTTGCCCTTAACAAAGCCGAACTGGGTAGGATCCAGTGTCTGTAGGTCCCCAATATCTTTATTTATGAGGTCCATGATGATCCTTTCCATAGCTTTGCAGACCAAGCTAGTCAGGCTTATGGGGCGATAGTTTCCAGGATCCGTTGAGGCACCACCTTTATGGAGAGGCACCACTGTTGCTGTATGCCACTCTTTGGGTACATATCCTGTAGTAAGGCTGAGATTGAACAGTAGTTTTATGTTTGGGTTTAGCTCTTCTTGGAGTTCATGTAGGACGCAGCCCGGGACACCGTCTGGTCCCATTGATGCTGTGTTTTTTGCTTTGGAGAGGGTGGCTCTTACCTGAGCATCTGAGATGTCAGGGGGGCAGCACTCTGCTGGGATAGATATTTGCCCTTTTGGTGGGGAGGGGAGGGGAGAAGTTTGGGCTGAACCTGTCAGCTAGGATGACGGCAATGTCTGTGGGTTCAGTGTATTTTTTGTCATTTTGGACTAATTCTGAGCATATCTGGGAATTACCACCCAGGTTCCTAACATAACTAAAGAAAGCCTTGAGATTATCCTTAGTGTCCTGTGCAATTTTTCTCTCGAAGCTGACCTTAGACAATTTTATGAGTGCCCGTAGTTTTTTGCTAATACTGATCAGTGATGCCTTCCCTTTTTGGGATTTTGCTCTATCATTTAGTAGCTTCCTCCTTCTATTGTATAGTTTGTTTATGGCTGGGGTCCACCAGACAGGACGTCTGCCTTTGGAGGATTGGGTCTTGGTTTTATTTGGGATCGCATGATCCATGCATTCCTGAAGGTGTTCATAGAATCGTTTATAAAGGATTCTGCAGTCTGGGCGTATTTTCCACAGGCCCAGGGGCCTTGAAGGATTCCACTTCAGTTTTGAGGAGTGTGAAATTTGCTTTGGAGAAGTTTTTCACTGTGGTTTTCTGGGCAGGGGTGGGTTTTGGATGTGAATATCCAGTGAGATTAGTTTATGGTCTGATCTTACCAGTGAGGGATACACTTCTGGTCTGGAACATAGAGTCCCCATGTTGGTGATGATCAGGTCCAGTATGTTTTCCCCTCTTGTTGGAGTGGTAACAAGTTGTTCCATAGCATTTGAGTTTATAAATTCTAGGAACCTTTGGGCTAGGGTGTTGGAGCTAGAGTAATGCTCCCAGTCTATGTTTGGGTAGTTGAAGTCGCCCAATATAATGGTGTTTGGAGAGACCTTCATATTTTCCAGTGTTCTCAGGAAGGCCGAGTGGGGTTCCTGGGATTGGGATGGTGGTCTGTAGCAGGCTATAAACTGGAAGGCAGTTTTACCTACTGTTAGTTGCACATGGATAGTCTCTGATGCTTTGTGCTTTGCCGCCAAAATGGAGGTGTGGGTATCTTTGATGAATATCGATACTCCCCCCTCCTTTTGTGGTTTGGTCCAAGTTTTGGGGCCGAAAAGCATGGTATGAGGTATAACCTGGTAGTGCTGGGGTGCTCTCGGGAGCCCTGAACCAGGTTTCTGTTACTGCACAGATATCGATGTTCTCCATTCTAAGGAGAGTTTCGAGTGTGTGCATCTTTAGGTTTAGACTTCTGGCGTTGAGTAGCATTACTCTTAGTTTCTTATCCCTTGTGATACCTATGGAGGTGGGTTTGTCTTTTGAGCCTTGCCTAAAAAAGGCACTATGGGGGTAGCAAGAGCCTTTGCCAATATCCGAAAGCCCAGGGGTGACAGGTACAAGCCGTCCCTAGCGAAGCATCGTGGCTTGTCGAGCATATCATCCCAAGCTGACAAGCATTGGATCCCCTTTGAATGACACCAGTACTTAAGCCAATTGTTGAAATTGATCATCTTGTCTTCATATTGTGGCATCATTCTTGGTGAGGGTAAGATGCTACTCAAGGTCAGGGTCATACCGGCCTGGGCTACATGCTCAGAGAGCTCCTTTATGTCTCTTTTCATGTAGTCCAGGGAGGTACGTCTCAGGTCATTCACACCAGCATGGACAATGACTGAGTCATATTTGTACTTGCCTTGGAGTGACCTGAGTGCTTGTGTTATGTGGCGGATCCTAGTGCCCGACAGGCTGCTCACCGTGACCCTCTCCTTGTAGAGGAAGGTCTGGGTTCTGGGCCACCTGAGCTACCCACCATCTCAATTCCTGTTTCAAATAGGGAAGGAGGGGGACCCTGAACTCTAGAGCATGGGAGTGCTGAGACCACAATGACTGAAGATACCACTGTAGTTTTCTCATGTGCATTCTTGCTAAGGTCAACATGGATATGGTGGCTGCTATGTAACCCAAGTGGCTGCTATGTAACCCAGAAGTCTCAGAAATTGCCTTGCTGTCAGTTCTCAGTCTTGAAGGGCAGCAAGTAGGTGGTATGCGAGGGGCACCATCTTTTCTGGTGGTAGGAAGACCTTCACAAGGTCTGTCCGGATTCTGCAACCCAGGAAGACAATGTCCTGGGCGAGCTTCAATGGGATTTTGGCAGGTTTATTAGAAATCCTAGAGACCGCAGGAGGACAGAAGGGTCTGGGAGTGAAGACAAGGGTATTCTGGTCTTCTGCCTGACTTAGAAAGTCTAGATAGGTGAAGATCTGGATCCTCTTTGTCCTGTAGTAAGAGAATGACTAGCACCAGATACTTTGTAAATACCCTGGGAGCAGTAGAAAACCCAAGGGGCAAGGCACAGAACTGAAAATGCGATGAGCCTGCCAGAATTCTGAAGTATTTCCTGAAGGTGGGCTTTATAGGTATGTCAAAGTAGGCATCTTTTATGTCCAGGGTTGCCATGAATCCCTGAGGATGGAGGGGTAAGAAGGTAGGGAGAGTGAGCATCTTGAAGGTAGGAACTTTTAAGAAGGGGTTGAGGCACGAGAGGTCTAGAATAGGCCTCCGTGGTCCATCCTTTCTGGGAACCAGAAAGATTCTGGAGTGGAATACTTTTCTTTTTGATTCTGTAGGCACTGGTTCTACAGTGCCTTGTACTATTAGGGTTTGCAGAACCTGTTGTAGGAGGAGTAATTGACTGGTGGGTGGCTGCGGTATGTCCAGCCTTGTTGGGGGGGTGATCCAGGACATAAAGTAATCATTCTGTATGATGGACAGAACCCACTTGTCTGAGGTAATGAGTGACCACACAGGGAGACAGTGAGAGAGACGGGCAGACAGGGGAAGGGATGGGGGGGGGTTGGAGGCTTGGCAGGTAGTCAGGCACTACCTGCCCTAACTGGAAAGGAAGGCCATTGGCTGGAGGAAGGAGAAGCTCTAGCTGGAGGGGACTGTCTTCTATGGGGGTCTTCTAGACCTGGGGGAGCTGTAGGCCTAGAGGCTTTCTTGATAAACCGAGTCTTAGTCGGGTAGTTCCTAGGGAACTTAGAGATGGGCGAGATTAGATGTTTTAGATCCTGTAATTCTTTTCCATTTTGTTGCAGGGACTTAGGTCAGCCACTTTTTTACCAAAAAGGGCAGAGTGAGTCAAAGGTGCATCAATAAGTTTGGCCCTGAAGTCATCAGGGAGAGGCTGAAGGTGTAGCCATGAGTGTCTTCTTAGTGCAGAGGCTGATGCAGCTGACCTAGCTGAGGCGTCAGCTGCATCATAACTGCATATTAAGGAATGCCTATTCAACTAAGAGGTAAGGGCTAGTAGGGAGGTCAAGGAAGCTTTGGCTGCACAATCTGGAATGTCAGCTAATTCCTTAGTGGCTTTGTCCAGCAGAGCTAAGGAATATTTGGTCATGTGAGTTTGGTAGTTAGTGGCTCTGAATGACAGGGTAGCAGAGGTGTAAATTTTTGTTCTCAATCTCTCCATAGTCATGCTGTCCTTGTCAGCTGGGAGGATGGTAGTGGTAGGAAGAAGTTTGGAAGTCCTATCAGTAGAGATGGAAAGAGTGGCTGGATCCAGTAGGAGGGCATTTAATGAGAAATGTTTTTGTCTCACGGACTTTTTAGAGTCTATCTGCTCTCCGTGGGGCTGGAGGTTGGGAGTCTGGGTTGATGGAAGCAGAAGCAAAAGCATCCAGGAAGGCCGGCCAAATAGGAGGGACAGCAGAAGGACTGGGGGAATCCATTTGTATCAGGTCGTAAAACCTCATTTGTACTTCAGTCATATCCGAGGATTCCCACTTAAAGTGTTCTTTCATCTTATTGAAAGTTTCCCCAAAGGTTAACTCCTCCACAGGGGAGTCAGGTTCAATAGAGCCTTCCTCTGGAGATATATATCTCAGGGGGGAAGAGATCTGAGAGGAGTAAGTGAGAGAGTCCTCTGAGGAATCGGACAGCTCCTCCTCCTCTAGTTGTTCTACCCTCCTTTTAGGAATGAGAGGTCTAGGACTTAGAAGGGGAGGTGCAGTGCTAGGAGTTTCTAAGGCAGTAGGCCTAAGGGCCATAAAGGCATTAAACAAACTCTGGCTGTAGGCCTGCCAATCAGTCATGCTTTCAGTAGCAGGAGATACATGTTTTGTTTTCTGTTTTTTCTTTAGAGGCCTCGCTGGCATCCGGCTGGGAGAAGGCCTCAGGTCAGGCGTATAGATGGCGGCAGCGGAATCCGATGAGCCCAGAGTGAATGTTGTTTCTCCCCCGGCATCTAAGGTAGACGTCAGTGTAGCCTCTATGGACATGGCATCAGCTAGAGATTGTGCAGCTTCCTCAGAGGTACCCACTTTATCAACACCAGAGGAAGATGAATCCTCGGCCAGGCTGACAGCCACAGACTGAGGAACGGCTGGAAGAGGAGCAACTGAAGAAGTAGGCCGTAAGGTCTTGGCCCTCTTCTTGGGCAGTTCAGACGGGGCGTCGGACGCGGCCTCCATCCCTAACGCTATTGGTTTTAAGTGCTGATTCTCCAAGTACAAATGTAATGCCTGGAAACAGTGACGTAAGGTCTTAGGGACAAATGATTTACAAATCATGCAGTTCTCATGGTCGTGTCCCCTACCTAAACAAAAGAGACACTGATCATGGGTGTCTGTGGGGAATTTGCCGACCACACTTACACTTGCCCTTTCTGGATGACATGAACAGACTATAAGAAATAATAGTAGGACTGAAAGAATCCCCAACGGGGTACTTAACTGAATTTTTCTCAATCTGACATCTGCGAGAAGCAGGAGAACCTGGCGTATGACTGGAGGCTGAAAAGTTCTGACAGCTGGTGCGTCTTGACGTCACTTTTATGGCCCACGTACCTGCTGATACGTCAGATGTCCGGCGCACCTAGAGGGACTGAAAATCTTTGGAAACCTGGCTGAACAAACTGGAGAGGAAGAAAGGTAAACCCATATGTAGAACACTGCAACACTGGAATATAAGGACATCAACAGTTCTCCAAGCTATGCCAATTGCACAAGTGCAATCATCATCAAGTCTAGACTTACTTCTTAACAATGGTAAGCAAATCATCAAACCTTTGGCACGGGGAACACAGATCGTCAGTGTTATCAGCTGTTACCTTTAAATATGCACAGCATTTATTATACTGAACAAGATATTTGTGCATTAGCAAATTGTTAATTGCATACTTATTTAAGGAATCCATATTCAGCTTCAAATGAATAAAATATTGCAAAAGAAAAGAATAATCAAAATCAGTAACCACAGAATTCAAAGAGAACTTAAATCAACTTCTAGGACAAAACACCATCAATATACAACTAAATAATAAAGTACAGTAAAGTTGTTCTGACCATACAAGTTCTAAAAGCCAGACAACAGTTTTGATTCCTTTACTATCGCTCGCAGTCTCACCCCTTTTTAACAGTAAAGCTAAATAAATCACAAACCAACATAGGATTGTTTAGCTATGCAGGAGTTTAGAAAGATGGTTGTTAAGCAACTATTTTTGATAACTCCAGATCACAAAAAATATTTAGCACAGAGACTTAGGCAACTGAAAATAGAAAGGGTTGGCACCAAACTTAGGGAGCCTATTACAAAAAGAATAACCAGAGATTCTATAGAGATATTAGAGATATTCTGAAAATGTGTTCAATGCAGCGGAATATGCAAACAAAAGAGCACAAATGGAAATATTTATTGAAGACTTATGCCAAGAATACAGGAAGATGAGGCATAACAACTAATAATTAAGATGGGAGGATATGAGCTAGAAATGGTGATGTACAATCAAACTGCAGGGAAGTCTCAAGAAACAGATGTTAATCCTGTGGAAGCTAGGAGGTTAAGGGGAAAAGTGATAAAAATCTGAAGATTTTGTTTAGTAGCATTTTAAAATGAGGAGAAGCAACAGCATCTTGGAAGAAAGTTGCAGTGGCAGTATTACACAAAGAGGATAAAGACATGTCAGACCCAGCCTCTTGTAGATGCATTTCAATTTTAAAACATGATTACAATGTTTATGTTTATATTGACTAAAAGAATGGCAATGGTGTTGCCAAAACTGATAGGTATGAATCAGTGTAGCTTGGTGGAGGAGAGACAAACATCTGACAACATTAACAGAAAGTTCAGTTGTTTAAAAATCCTACCATAACAGTAGACATTCTTCTTTTCACTATTGCAGTATTCATCACCTCTTGGATATCCTGCCAAGGAGAGCCCAATGTCTGGCCAGTATACCAAAGCCTTTATTATCTAGAGAGCATCTTATGTCAGACGTATGTTCCCTGTGGAAATGTAGGCCATGAAAGTGATGCATGTATGCTCCCAGCTCATAACTGAAGTGCCCCAGGAGAACCAGGACCCCCTGTAAAAAGAAGAACATGTATATCCAAAAAAGGAAGGAAGAGAACGAGAATCGTCCAGTATGAAAATAACACCCATGCAAAAGGAGACAAAAGAGGGGAGGCGGGCTGGAGGGAGTAAATACTGCATATACTGTTACGGTAAGATTTACACTGGTGACAATCAGAATGTCAAAGTGGATTTGGTCGAACCGCTTCAGTCGAAGTCAGGAGGCCGAACAGCATCAATGTCGAATCCGACATTATCGAAGTACAAATCTCACCCCATCTCAACCCATGTTAAAGCCCGTTCTGAGGTTTACGGCGAGTTGTATTTCGACAATGTAGGAATTAGACATTGTCGGTTTTGCGGAAATAGGGCGATGATCCCATCATTCGATGGGGTCAGGTTCGACCTGCTGATGGTAAACCATTTACACGACTGCACTATTTCCTTCCACACCACTGCTGCAATATTCATCACTTCTGGGGAAAGAACAAAAGCTGCAGTGAAGGTAGGGAGGAAGAAGGCAAGGCGGAGCCCTTCACAAATCCATGCAGGATAGCCTTGACAAAATGTGCCCTGACCCTGGAAATGACATCCAATTTGTAATGCTTTGTGAATGTATGAACTGAAGACAAAGTAGCAGCTTGAAGGATGGAGTTATTGTCCAAACATCTGAAGTAAGTCTCTGATCTAGTAGAATGAGCCCTCACAGAAGCAGACAACTGTTTGCCATGACAAAATAAAAAAAACAAAAAAATGGCCTTGGAAATCCAGGAGGAGATGGTTGATTTGCTTTGAAAATACCAAAGCTAAAGCCCTGGTATGAAAACAAACAAAAAGCTGATCAGATTTACAAAAGGCCTTTGTTTTATCTAAATAATATCTGAGCTGTCTATGCAAATCCAAGGTATGAAGAACCTTCTCACCAGTCAACTGCAGAGAAGGGAAAAAAGAAGGAAGATAAATAGACTGATTAAGACAGGGCTAAATAAAAACCTTGGACATAAAGGAAGGATTTGTATGGACAGACATCCTGTCTCTATGAAAAAACAAAAAAAGAAGGGACCACCTTAAGACCTGTAGTTCAGATACCCTTCTGGCAGATGTTAAAGCAACCAATGAAAGAATCTTCCAGATGCAATGTTGGAAAGAAGCAGCAGCAACAGCAAGCTGAAAAGGAGCCGGAGACAGTTTATCAAGGACAAAATTAAAATTCCAAGGAGGAGGAATGGGCTTTTTTGGGTGTCTAATATTAGGGATGCATTTAATAAACTACTTGACTTCAAACCTAGAGACAAAGGAGGAATAAGTGGCAGATAGGCAGAAATGGCTGACACGTGAGCTTTCCCTGAAGAATATACCAAGCCAGCATGTAGTAGTTCAATCAGGTAAGAAAGAACCAAGGGAATCCCCACTGAAAAGGGGTCCTGGTGATGTTTAAGACACTAAACAGAAATCTTTTCCATTCGGACATATGAGATGATCTTGTATTCCATTTCCTGGCCTCCTGCATGACCCAAAGCATGTCCTCCGAAAACTGGTGTTGGAAAGAAATCAAAACCCTATCACCTAAACTGTCAGTTGAAAAATGGACAGATGAGGGTGAAGGAGAGTTCTTTTGTCCTGTGTAAGAAGTTCCATGTGGTGAGGTAACTTGCGATGATTGCCCCTGGCCAGATGGAATAAGAGGGAGAACCAGTGTTGTCTGGGCCAAAAGAGAGTCCCCAGCAAGATTTCTGGAGAGTACTTCTTGATTTTATGAAGGACACTTGAAAGAAGAAGAAAGGGAGGAAATGCATACAGGAAAATTCTCTTCCAAGAAAAAGACATGGCAGCCGCTTTCCAAGTCAAAGGACTTGGGACTCTGGATCAGAACCGATGGAGTTGCCTGTTCAGAGGGGTGGGGGAAAGAGATCTACTTGAGGAATATCCCACTGTTGAACTATGCCCTGAAACACATCCCTGTGAAGCATCCATTTGTGAGACTGTGTCCTGGACTTGCTATGAAAATATGCCACAAGATTGCACTCTGAAGGTATACAGACTGTCTGTAGGATGACCTGCAGATTGACTGCTATTTATTATGCTTGTAGGTCTAACTTGCAAAGAAGGCACAATCTCATGCCCCCTTGCTTGTTGATGTACCACATGACTGTGGTGTTGTCTGTATAAACATTCAAGAGAACTGGGACCCACAGCACATGGAAAGCTTGAAGGGCCAGAATGAGAGCCCACATTTCCTTGAAGTGATCTATCCTCTGCTGAGGGTACCAAAGACAGGGTACCTGAAGCAGTTCCTGACCCTAGCTCTGATGTTTCCATGAGGAGTGCCTGAGACAGCTGAGGAGGCTGGAAAGGGACACCTGGATGGAGACAGAGCTGCTGCATCCACCACTGAATTTACAGCTTGAGACAAGGCATCAGAGAACTAGATGGTCCAGCGGATGGAAGTGTTGAAGCCACATTGGTTTTTAGGTACCAATGAAACTTCCTAGTATGAAGCCTGGCCCAAAGAAGCATGGAGTTGTTAGAGGCCATGAACCCCAGAGCCATAAGAAAAACTTCCTGGCTGTGACAGAGATGCAGGGACAGAAAATAATTTATGAGGGACAACTCCTTGGAGGCAACAATAGCTGCCAGCAATGGAACAATCTGGAACCTGCATCCTAGGAAAATGTGATCTTGACATGAATTCAACACTGACTTTTGAATGTTGACAGGGAACCCCAAGCTGTGCAACACAAGCTGGGTAAAATGAAGATCCTGCACTAGTTTGGAATGGGATGCAGCCTGAAGGAAGAGGTCTTACAAATAAGGAAAAATTTGAATGCCCTAAAGCCTGCAAATGGTGACAACAGTGGTTAGACATTTGGTGAACAGCTTTAGGGCTGTTGAAAGTCCAAGCAGACAACTGAAAATAAAAGAAAAACAGAGAAATGTAACTATTTCCTGAACAGAGGGTGGATTGGAATATGAATGTAGGCATCCTTCAGATCTGAGGAAACCAGAAAGGACTGGTGAAGCAACAGAGAGAACAGAGTCTGAAAAGATACCATTTGGAAAGCTAGCACTATTAGAAAGGTGTTCAGAAAGGAAAGATCCAGGGCAGGTCTCCAAGACCCCTCAGATCCAGGGCAGGTCTCCAAGACCCCTCTTTCCTGGGTAACAGTAACATCCTGGAATAAAAAAAAAAACCCCTCTCGGTCTGTGGAACCAGCTGAATGGTACCCTGGTTCAGTAGACTCTGCAATACCCCTGGAAAATGAGGAAGCTGGTCTTCAGGGAGTTGAGGAATACCAGAGGGGGAAGGGTCTTCCAGGTCACGAAATAACCCAGCTGGATAATGGAAAGAACCCAGGTATCTACTGTAATCAGCTGCCAAACTGGGAAGATAAGAGATAGCCTGAGGGATAGGGGAACCTATCCAAAAAAAAGGGAGGGCAGACAGTCAGTTGGCTGCAGATTTATCAGGAAAGGACTGCTACTGGGGCCTGGGAGTTTGTGTAGGCTTATCAGAAAAAAAAAACACCTAGGAGCCTTCTTAATTTTGAAAGGCTGTCTAGGCAGTCTATGTAAAAAAGCAATCTTACTACGTTAGTTCCACTGAAACTTGGCAAAAGTTGAGACAAAAATCTGCTTTAAATCTTTCATGACCTTACACAGAAGTTTTGCTTTGATATCATCTGGTAAGGGCTGAAGGCAAAGCCAGTAATAATGCCTTATCACATAGCCAGAGATAGCAGCACTAGGAGATGCATCAGCTGCATTTGACAGAATGACAGGCAATTTGATAAGTGGAACTGATCAAGCAGAGAGCTGAGGCCTTACGTTAGAGTCAGGTATATCAGAAATAATCTTCCCAATCTGAGAAAATAGAGACAGGACGTACTTTGTTATAACAGTCTGGTAACTGATGGTGGTAAAGGCTGAAGTGTATACCTTCTTACCAGTTCTCTCCATGGGTCTACTGTCCTTATCTGAATGAAGTTGCTTGGAAGAAGGCAACAGCCTAGATGACTTATCAGTAGATACAGAAATCACTGCAGGGACAGAGGAAGGGCACGTGTATAAGAACTTGCAGGCATCCAGCACCTTATATAACCTGTCAGGTTTCTTAGGAGCTGGAGGTTAAAAATTATGTGTTAGGGAAGCAGCACAGAAGGTATCCAATAGAGCAGCCAACCATGAGGGACAGCTGATGGTTTAGGAGAGTCCATTTGCAAGAACTCAAAATACCTTTTTTGGACATCTTATACTTGGGAGCATTCCCATTTGAAATGCTCCAGCATAAGCAGAACTGCGTCACCAAAGGAAAGCTTATACAAAGGAGGATCAGGATTGATGGATTCCTCCTCCTCAGGACCATTGTCTAAAGGTGAAGGCAAGTGAGAGGAGTAGGCAAAGGAGTCTACCTCAGAGACAGAATCTTCATCCAAAGACTCCAGGTCCCTAGACCTCTTAGATGTAGAGGGCCAAGGAGGTACAGGAACCAAATTCCCCTGAGGAGGCTTCAATGCCAACATGGCAATGAACAAGCCTTGAGTCCTGCCATTTCACTTTGTGGATCCCTGAGATCTGGCACCACATGCATAGATTTCTGCCTCTTCTTCATTGGGACATCTGCCCTGACAAAATACAGAAGGTCGCATTCCTGCCTGGATTCAATTAAGATACTTGGCACCTATTCCCTAACAAGGATCTGAGGAATCCTTTTAGGTCCCTTGTGAATAATCAGTAATGCTTCCCCCTTAACGTCTGGGGCAGACATTTGTAAGACCTCCAAGGATGCATGAGAAGCACGTTCCATGCTGGCCTCCAAGAAGGTCATGGTGGAAGAAACTGGCCTCCAAGAAGGCCATGGCAGAAGAAATTGAAGGCAGTGTCGGACTATCCTTTGGGTTGTCACTCATGTCAAGAGAAACATCTGATGAAGGCTAGACAGCAGCAGACTCAGGCCTACACTTCTTGATCAGTAGCTGTACCTCGGGTCAAGCTGATTCTGGCATGGTACCTCAGACCAAAAGCCTGAAATGTTGGTTCTCAAGATAAATGTTAATTGCAGAAAGTTAGCTACACAAAGTCTTGAGTACAAAAGCCTGTCAAGGAACACTGTGATCGTGACAGACACCTAAGCAAAACAGACACCTCTCATGGCAGTCTTTATAGGGAATCTGCCTTCCACAGTGACATTTCCCTTTCCTGGATAACATGTAACCCACTGAACAGTGTAAGAAAAAGAAAAAAAGAACAACAATGGGGTACTTATCTGAAACAAATAGACTTGGTATAACCAGCAAAGTGAAGGGTGTTAAGACAGACATATGATAATGGCGTTCAGACTGGGAGCAATGAAGTTCTGAGTTGAAAATGGACATATGTCACCTTTATGCCCTATACTTGCATGGAGAACATGCATCCAATGTACAATGCTCCCTAGGTAATAAAGACTTTGGTATACTGGCCAGACGTCAGGCTATTCTTGGCATTAGATCTCAGAGATGATGAATACTGTAACAGTGATATGAAAGGACATCAATGATGATCGAGAGGGAAACAGAATGCAACAAAGTACCACTGTTGTTGGTGGGTCTCAGTGTAAAGTAAGCTGAAATTTTATGAGTAAGGCAATGGAAGCATTTGTACTCCTCAATATAATATTAAAGTTATGAAGGATCTTAGACATGAATTAAAGTAGGAGGGTTCTTCATCAATAAGTCATGTTTGAACAAAGGAACCAAACAGTGGTGTCCTCTTTCCCTTTGGTTATTTAGTTATTCACAGCCATAGTCCCGGACTCCTTGTTAGGAGGATGGATAGTAGAACTTTTCTCTGCAAGTTCCTTCTTTGTGGCTGCCGTTATCACCATGGTGTCAATGGGGATACCCTTAGCCCAATGCTGCTCCTTCTTACGGGCAGAAAGGATCCAGTCAGACCTCTTGGGGATCAGTTCTATTGAGTCAGGAATCTTCCAGGCCTGCTGTACAATCAATTTAATGAGCTCATCAGCAGACAAAGAGATCCAAGAGGTAGAGGGTTGGGCATGAAAAGCCTCCAGGTATACAGACTCCTCAATGGAAGGCTGGAGGGAAGACCAGCCACCCCTCTGTTTCAGGATGTCCCCAAAGGAAACATCACAAAGGGTGACCGAGGGGGGGATCTTCCTCCGCAACAAAATCATGAAGGACTCCTACGGGGAGTCTAAGTGCTTCCTCTTGCACTTTTTCTTCACAGGTACTTCCTCAGGGGGATGTTCTGGGGAAGTATCCAAAGAGGAAACTACCAAGGTGGGTCTTTCCTGAGGCTTTTGTGCCCTTTGTCCCAGGGATGAGGCTGACGGTAGCTGTGGTCGAGGGGATGCAGAAGTTTGGCCTGACAGGGATGGCAAGGACTGGGAGTCCACCATGGAGGAAGCCCCCCCCCTAAAGGGATGGGAGTCTGGAACTGACAGACTCCTTTGGAACCATGGTCCTACCCTGCACCGAGGAGGTAGCCTCCAAAGCAGAAGCCTGGGCTGAGCCAACGAAAGCCGAAGCCCCAAGGAGCATTGAAAGTTCAAAAAAAAAAAGAAAGTTGAACCCTACCTCTCAGAATTGGCGATGAAGTCTCGACCCAGGGAGACCTTCAGTTCCGAGAAAATGGAAGAGCTCAAGGCAATTCTTGGTTCCAGAAAAGAGGCTCTAACTGGAACTGATTCAGTCGGAGCCAGGTAGGTCAGTGCCAGTGGCTCCAAAGACTCAAATGGAATTGGAGGAGGAAGATAAGACAGTGTCAAAGAAAGGCAGGTCCCGGTGCCAAGTTAGCTGGGAACCAGAGGGGGAGGTAATCCCCTCGTCATCAAGAGCTGGTCCACCAGCCTCATGGTGTCCGATTCCAAGAGGCTCTTATTGGATTGAACGGATGATGCCAAAGGAGACCTAGGCGGCCTCGGTTGCACAAATGGGCTAGGTGGGTGGTTTGCAAATGGATCGACCGAAGGAGAATACTTTGTCCTTGGTACTGATATCAATGTAGTCTGCTTCGGTACTGATAAAACATCTGGTGCTGAGGCTGTAGTTGTCTTATCTGAAGCAGTGGTAGGTGCCGAGTTAGTCCTGCCTATTGGTGCCAAGGAAACTGTCAACACCACAGGCTGTTTGGATAACTTTTCAGGCAGTTCTGAGGAACTGCTCGGTATTGAATGGGAGCATTAAAAGAGGATGGTGAGCTGGCTTCAGTCTTCGGATCAGATATGGCCTCTTTGAAGTCCCCTTTCAACAAACCTTCCAAAATCAGCTTGTCTCTCTCTGCTCAAAGTCTTGCCAGAGAAACCATGACAGATGGCGCAAATCCTCCTGCAGGTGGACAAAGCCTAGACAATACACACACAGATATACCCATCTGAATTGGGCATCTTCCGGTCACACTTCTGGGACCAATTAAAGCCAGAAGTGCCCTTTGAAGATTTATCAGCCACACCAGAAAAAGTAGGCTTAGTAAAAGTCACACACACACACACACACACACACACACACACACACACACACACACACACACACACACACACACACACACACACACACACACACACTTGCAAGAGGGGACAGGAAAGATTTTTTTTTTTTAATAGAAAGAAGAAAGAGAAAGGGTACCGACTATGGTAGCAGAAAATACCTAAACAGGTAAAGATAGTACCAGCAATGGTACGCCAGAGAAATCTATCCAAAGGTAGAAGAAAAGGAGAAAAATATCACGCTCAGAAAAAACAAGAGGAGCGGGTAGAAAGATTAAAATTACTAAGGAAGAGAAATATAGGTATATAAGAAGGAAAATTAGAGAAATCAAAGAAAAACGTACTGTAAATAACTGCCAAAGCTCGAGATAGGTTGGACGTGTCTGACACACAAAGTGGCAAACAAGATCTGAGGTAATTTAGACAGGAGTATTATGGGTAGAGCCTAGCTCGAGAGTTTGGAAGGCACAAGCTGAAGGTAAATGGCCAAGTCGGTTCCAAGGCTTGGAAATGAATCCACAGTCAAGGATTACATGAAGACTGATATCATCAGATTTCTTATTTTGAGCTGGGATACAGGATCTGACTTGCATACACACAGTAAAGTCTTAAGTTTAATTCTATTAGCTGCCAAAAAGGCAATCACTAGAAAATGGAAATTAAAAATTAAACAAACTGTTACATGAAGTTTTGAATATTGTAAGAGAGATAAAATAACTGGAAGAGAGAATCTTTAGAAAAGGGAAGGAGCAAATTACATAGAAATAAATGGAAATTTTGGGAACAATACATGCAGAATAATGTTCATGAGGAAGAGTGAGGTTTAAAAGAAGGCAGAAACTGAGTGATTTATGTAATGTTGGACTGAAAGACGGTTCTTATAAGGAAAACCTGTACGGTATTGTGTGTGTAAATGTAAAAAATGTTAATATGGTTTATTTTCTTTTCTATTACTGTATGTGTGCCTATGCTTTAAGTGACAGTATTAATAAAGGTGTTAATGTTACAATTAAACTGCCATATAGAATGAGAGGTAGCAGGGATGGAAGGGTTAACATTTTGAGTTTTGGGACCTTTACCAAAAAGGCTGAGAAGAGAGAGCTCTAACGTCTCCAAGTTCCCTCTTTTCTGGCACAAGAAATATACTTCAGTAAAAAATGCTGCACATCCAGCATTTACTAAAACATAAGTAGAAACAGAGGACTTCTAGTATGGTGGCAATATGAGTAGCAGTGGAATTTATACCTCCTGACAGTGAAGCTCTAAAATACTACAAAAGTGCCAGCAAAAGCAAAAATACTTGATGCAACATAACAACTTCAGCAATACTGATGAATAAAAGAAGGACTAAGAGGAAGGGATCATCAGAACAGAGAAATACCAAAAAAAGGAGATGATACAGAACTTATTAGCACTGGAAAGGATCATGACAATGACAGTACATAATAGTAGGACAAACTGAAATATAGGCTGGTTTACTTCATTACAGAAAAAGAACAGCAGAGGAGCTCAACAAATTTGAAGTATTTACAGGGCCTAGAAGTCATTAGAGGATACCGGGGCAGAAATGACTATCTTACAGATCAAGAAACGGAAAATCTGAAAAAAAAAAAAAAAAAAACAGGACATAATGGGCTATTTAAAAAGTCTAAATGAGTGTAGGAAAACAGACTCAGCACATATATATTTTGAAAGTATTTATGAAACCGTTATCCCAGTGGAGATAAAAGTTTCTGAAATCAATACTAAAACTGAGAAATCTGCACACAGGCAAACTGGAACACAAATCAGGTAACATAAAGCCATTAGACAATATTATGAAGAAGAGCTATAAAAGACGAGATAGTGGAGATCACATAATGGAAAATAAATTATTACAATTTCTACAGGACTTACCTATATTAGTGCTCAAGCAGTGAGAGGAGGAGATATTACTGCAGAGGATAACTGGGGGGAAGAGGCCAAAATGACAGTGAGTCACTTAGCTGTAGGTAAAACCTCACACCAACATGGCATACCCATAGAAATATGGAAGTTGAGAAAAGATAGACTAATCAAGACCTAGCAGGACCTTTTTAATGATATACTAGGAGGCAGGGGAATACCAGCCTCACAGAGGAAGGACGGAGTGGTTGTCATCATGAAGGAGAATAATGATCCAGCTGACTCTGCATCATACAGGCCAATTTCAGTACTTAATCATGACTGTAATGATTTTATGACAACATTGGCTAGGAGACTGGCAAAGATAGTAAGTAGGATTATAGACTTAGTGTGGATTCATGGAATCAAGACAGACATCTGATAATACGAAGGCAGCACCAATGATCCGAAGGTTAACAAGACAGCAGAAGGATGAATTGTTCATGACAGCACTGGATGCAAAAAAAACCATTTGTCTGACTCAGATGGGGCTTCATAAAGATGATAATGGAGATGTTTGGGGTTCCTAAGCAGTGAATAGGAATGATCATGAGGATCGAGGTTAAACCATGTATAAAGGTTATAAAGTGGTTACCTACAGTCTGCAAATTCACAAGGAGGACTATGCAAGAATGACTCTCTTCCCTTTATTTCCACTGTATGTTGGACCCCTTGCAATACAAATAAGGGACTTCAAAATTAAGTAGTAATGAATGGCTTGGCCAGCAAGAGAATGATGATTTCCTATTTGTTACAGATCCAAGAAGGATATTCCAAGGCTATTTATCCTCTTGGAGAAAGTTGGCGCGTTACTAGCATATAACATTAATATGAACAAGACTAAAGCAATAGCTTTGAACTATATGCCCACCTAGGAGTTAATAAAGAATATACAGCACCATCTCAGGATGAGATATTTAGGTATATGGATAGGGAAGGAAGTAAACCAAGCCACAAAAAAATATGAAGGAGGAAACCAAATTGAAAAGAGTGGACAAACTCAGGCAACAGAAAATTATATTTATAGATATGGAAGAGTAAGTTGCAAACGGTAAAGATGTTTCTGGTTCCACCGATTCTGAAAGCAAATCAAGAGAGGCCCCAACCCAAAGATGTGGACATTAATTACCAAAGAGTTAACAATATTTTTCTTGGAAAACAGAAAGTACAGTTGCGTACCTACCAAAAATGTAGATGTCCGAGTGTATTCACGGTTGCAGTCATTACACTTGGGTTATCCTGCTGGCAGGCTACCCGCAGTCAGCCTGAATTCCGAAGTCTAGATACGGCATCGGTTGCTGTCACCTCTTCCCTGATGTCAGCGTGTCAGGGGTATAAAAGATGCAGCCGATGCTATTTTTTCAGTTTTTCTTGCCCCAGATGTCAAGTGCCCCCAAAAGGGTAGGCTAAACATTTATGCCAATAAGTATGCATGCAAAAACATAAACAATTCCTTCATCCACAAGCAAATACACCACATAGGTTGTATAGGATAGAGAAGTACAGAAAAGTCCCAGCAATGAGAAGGGGGATGGTGGGTGGGTAACCTGGACTGCAACAGTGAGTACACTCAGACATTTACATTTATGGTAGTTACACAACTGTACTATGTTCATCGTGTTTCACTGTTGCAGTCATTACACTTGGATTGAATCCCAAAGCTGAGGTAGGGAGGCTGGGCCTAAATAGGATTAGGAGAAGCTATAAGGCCCTGCAAAACTGCAGTGGCAAAGCCTGCTCTGGATTTAGAGTAGAGAGGTAAATGGTAGTGATTTGTGAAAGTGTGCACTGAACTCCAAGTTGCAGCCTCTAAAATGTCTTTGGTTGGTACCCCTCTGAGGAAGGCTGCTGAAGTGGCTGCTGCTCTGGTAGAATGTGGCCTAATGTCCTTAGGAATTGATTTGCCATGTTGTGAATAACAGAAATGAATGCAGTGGCCTATCCATTTTGAAATAGTCTGCTTTGAGATGGGCTTTCCTTGTGATCCTGCAGCATATGCCTCTAAAAGTTGCTCAGTCTTTCTGAAAGCTTTAGTTCTGTCCAAGTAGAAGCGTAGCTGTCTGTGTATGTCCAAAGAATGCTGGAGTCTCTCACCCTTATTCTGTGGGTTTGGATAAAAAGTTGGAAAATGAATGGTTTGGTTAAGGGCCACACTGGACACTACCTTAGGCATAAATGTAGGGTTAGTCCTCAGAGAAACCCTGTCTGGATGGAAAACAATGAAAGGTTCCATAGCCATGAGAGCCTGTAACTCTGAAACTCGTCTTGCAGGGGTTATTGCTAGGAGCAGAGCTGTTTCCCAAGATAAGAACTTTATTTCAGCTGTATTGGCTGGCTCAAAAGGCGGCAGTGTAAGTTTCTCCAAGACATAGTTGAGGTCCCATGTAGGTATTGGTACTCTCCTTGGAGGTATTATGTTTTTGACCCCTCTGAGGTATTGCCTTAGTAATGGGTGGGAAAAAAATAGGTGGTTCCGTATTGTAATGAGCTGAAATGGCAAAGGCATGGATTTTAATTGATGAGAAGGATAGGCCTTTGTCCAGCATCTCAGTTAGGTATTGTAAAATCTGAGGAATATTTGGTACCAGCATGTCAATTCCTTGTGCCTGGTTCCAAGCACAGAATCTCTTCCATTTTTCTGCATAAGATTTTCTGGTACTTGGCCTCCAAAATAACATCCATCACTGCTTTAGAGAGAGGTGTGTTCTGAATGGCTACATTCTTCACCATGCTGCCAGATTTAGGGTCTTGAGTTGGCTGTGCAGGATCTGACTGTTTCGTTGGGTCAGCAAATGAGGAATCAGAGGCAATGTCCAGGCTGGGCCTTGAGACAAGCTCTTTAGGATTGGGTACCAGTGCTGGCGGGGCCAGTCTGGGGCAATTGGAATCATTTTTGTCTTCTCTTGTCTGACCTTTAGGAGTACCTTGGGAAGGAGAGGCAGAGGAGGAAAGGCGTATACTGTTAGGGCTGAATGATAGAGCATCCACTTTCCATGCTTGCTTGTGATAAGTCCTTGTGCAGAATTTCTTTAGTTGGTAGTTGTGAGGGGAGGCAAAAAGATCTATGTCTGGCCATCCCCATTTCTTTGTTATCATGCTGAAGACTTGTGGATCCAGTTTCCACTCGTGGGGATCCGTAATGTTTCTGCTTAGTTCGTCTGCCAGAGTATTTTTCTTTCCTGGCAGGAATTGTGCTTGCAAATGTACTTGATAAGTCAATGCTGTGTCCCACAAAGTCATGGCTTGTCTGCAGAGAGGGTAGGAATGTGTGCCTCCCTGCTTGTTTATGTACCATATGACTGTAGTATTGTCCGTCCTTATCAGTAGTTGTCCTGGATGAAGCAAGTCCTTGAAAGCTGTCAGGGCATTTTGAACAGCTAGCATCTGTTTTTGATTGATATGAAGATGTATTTGGCTTGAGGGCCATGTGCCCTGAATACATTTTCCTGCCATGTGGGCCCCCCAGGCATAATCTGAAGCATCTGCTGTTATTGACTGCCTGGCTGTGGGTAGGTTGAATGGCTGTCCCTTGTTGAGGTGACAGGACTGAGCCCACCATCAAAACTCCTGTCGAAGGCAAGGAATGAGGGTAATCAATGTTTCCAGGCTGTGGCAATGTTGAGTCCAAACACTTTTTAGATACCATTGTAGTTTCCTCATATGCAGTCTGGCATATGGAATTAGCAGGATGCAGGATGCCATGAAGCCCAAGGCCTGCAGAATTTTTTTTGCAGTTAACTGGGTCTTTGTTGCCAACATTGTGAAGTGAGAAGTCAGTTGCCTTTGTTTGTCTGGCGTGAGATAAGCCATCTGGGCAGTTGTATTTAAGCTTGCACCCAGGAATATTATCTCTTGAGAGGGTACTAATTTTGATTTCTTTTCGTTTACTGTGTACCCTAGGCATATCAATAATCTTTTTACAAACGCCAGGTGTTCTAGTAGAATGTCCTTGTTCTCTGCTTGAATTAGGCAATCGTCTAAGTAAGGATATATTTGAATTCCTCTTTGTCTGCAATATGCAATTACTGGTGCCAGGCATTTTGTGAAGACCCTGGGTGCAGTAGATAAGCCAAAGGGCAGTGCAGAGAATTGGTAGTGCATTGAGCCAGCTATGAATCTGAGGTATCTTCTGCAAGATTGTTTGATTGGTACATGCAGGTATGCCTCTTTTAGGTCCAAAGTTACAAGCCAAGACTTTTTGCCCAGCATGGGCAGAAGCTGCTGCAAAGTCAACATTCTGAATTTTGGAATGTCCAGAAATGTATTTAGAAAAGACAGGTCCAGTATTGGTCTCCAGGCTTTGTCCTTTCGGGGTACCAAGAAAAGTCTTGAGTAAAATTCTTGTCCCTGCTCTTGCTGTGGTACTGGCTGAATGGCCCTCATGTCCATGAGGGATGAAACTTGGTTTTGTGCCTCTGCCCAATGACTGTGTGGCAGGTCTGGCATACCTTTTGCCCTTGGCAGGGTGTGAAAATGGAACCTGTAGCCCTGGGACACTATATTCAAGACCCATTTGTCCTGGGTGATCATGTGCCAGTTTTGAGAAAAAAGTGCTAGTTTTCCCCCTAAGTGGGGCTGCCAAACGATAAGTGCTTGGTGCTGGCAGAGGGAAGTCATTGGGACTATTTCCTGTATGGCTGTGATTTTTCTTCTCCGCTTTTGGAGGTAGAAGCGCCCCACTGTTTAGGCCTGTATGAGCCCTGGGGTTGGGATCTGCCCCTAGGGCATCTGTATCTGCCTCTTTGTGGTCTGTCTGACACTGGAAAGGACCAATTCTTTGTAGGTCAGTTCCTGCTAAATCTGGGTGGCTGTACCTGTAAGAAATCCTTTAAAGTTTGCATGGATTTCGCTTTGCCCTCCATTTTCTTCAACACCTCCTCTGCTTTAACACCAAATAAAGTATCATGCTGTAATGGAGCATCTAGTAATTTTGCCTTAACATGATCAGGTAGAATCTGTTCCTTTAACCAAGCATGTCTTCTAATGACAGAACCTGTAACTGCAGCCCTGCAAGAGGCCTCTAGAGAATCAAAACCACATTGCAATATATGCTTTCCCACTTGTTCAGTTGCATGCAATAAATCCTGCGTTTCCTTATTTTCTGCACAATCAGGATTTGTCAAGATTTTCTGTTTTAGCAGTGACATTAATTATTGCTGATATTTAAGCATATGAAATTGACAATTTAAGGCCCTCATAGCAAAAGTAGCAGAAGTGTAAACTTTCCCCCCCCATCTGTCTAGTGCCCTAGAATCCCTGTCAGAGGGGATAGAGTTTTTTGCAGTAGAAGCCTTGACCCCTCTGAGACCCTGAGAAACAGTTTCTGGATCAGCAGCAGGGTTTTTATAAAGAAATTTATGTGAGTCTGGAACCCTGTAGTATCTGTCTGGTTTTACAGGGGCAGGGGGTAAAGAGTCAGGAGAAAGGGCATACTCTGAAAATACATCATCTACAATGTCTAACACAGGGGGAATAGCAAGTGGCCTGTGGTGAGGTAGTAAAAGATAATCTCTAAGCCTTTTCTTTGAATCTGAGTAGTCTTGGCTCTCCCAGTGGAAGTGCTCCCTCATGGTATGCAGGGTTTCCCCAAAAGAAAAATCCTCAGGAGGAGAGGCTGAAGGAATAGATTCTTCAGCATCAGAATCCTCACAGGGAGGAAGAGAGTATTCCTGCTCAGAAGAGGAATCAGAGGAAATGGAAACCTGATCTGAAGATTCATATTCCATCTCTTGCCTAGGCCTCTTATCAGGAGGGGGATGGGTACTACTGATCAAGGTAATTAGGTCTTCGGCCATTTTGAGCATCTGTTTTTTAGGGATGAAAGTCTGGCCAGGAGAATGCTGTACTTGTTTCTTTGTCTTTAAAGCTGCTTTAGTCTTTGCTTTAGAAGCTGAAGAAGGCTTTACATATAACTGTATAGGTCTGAAAACACCCACAGAAGCCGATGCCTGCTCAGCGGCTCCGGACCCATCTGCGGGAATAGTTTCCGAGTGTCCAATACATAGAGTATCCAGAGGCCTAACTGGCTCCATGTGGGAATCGGCAGCGGCCTATAGCTCTGAGGTAGCGGGCATCAAGGGCTGCGAAAGCCCCTCACTGAGAACCGGCGAACGGCTTAGCGGAAGCATCGTCGTCGGTTTTGGACCTTGGATGCCTGTCCTTTTCCTTGCGCTTTTTATAAACTCCGGTCATCGGTTGTTCCGACAGCATCATATAATTGAATCTTCGGCCAAAGTAATGAAAGGCAAAATCGTACCGACGCTTAATAATGCATTGGTTAAATCTAGCGCAAAACCGACAGCTAGCAACGTTGTGATCATGGCCTAGGCAAGGAATACAGCAAGAGTGAAAATCCTTATGAGGTATTTGCTTCCCATAAGAAATACAATTGTTAACTTTTTCTGACATCGGTCTGGAGCAAGAAAAAAGTTTCCCTAACGGGGTACTTAGCTTTAATGAAGACTTTGGATCTGAAATTCGATTTTGAAAATCTCAGGAGTCGGCCAACCGGTATTTGCAAACTGCTTTTGCTTCGGGCACTGCGAGGCAAGAAAGACTGAAGAAAATGGCGTTGGCTGCATCTTTTATACCCCTGGTGCACTGAAGTCAGGGAAGAGACGACAGCAACCGACACTAGACCTAGACTTTGGAATTCAGTCCGACTGCGGGTAGCCTGCCAGCAGGATAACCCAAGTGTAATGACTGCAACAGTGAAACACGATGAACATCACCCAGGGTACAGTGCAAGGTTATTACATTGTCAAAAAGCTGGGGGGGGGGGGGTCTATGCATGCCAGTACTGGAGACATACTTCCAAGCTAAAAAAGTTAGGTTAATTTATTTGATGCAGATGGAAGGATACGACCATAACAGAAAATATGATTTTAAGGAAAGGAGATGATTGGAAGAAGGCTAGGAGAATAGGATTTTTTGGTGGGGGAGCTAATGGGAGAGATAAGAGAAAATACAAGGAGTGTTATGCGTTTGATGTGATATTAAATGTATCTAAGCAGCAGAAGAGGCAGTTGGCTCCTACTGAGTTCCTGGAGGAGGCAAGAAGAAGACAAAGAGGGTCAAGTAAACAAGACGTAGAGAAAGAGAGAGAATGAGAGTTAGGGAGAGAACTGAAATAATGGGAACAAATCATAAATAATGGTGATATAATGCGATGATAGGAGGTAACAAGGAGGTTTACACTTCCTACACTGTATGAATTAAGATATTTTGGGTAAAGGGGGAATACAGACAAAAACAGACTTATTTATTGACATTTGATTACCAGGAAAGACCAGCTGGGTAGAAGCCTGTTTGCAGCAGTTTATTACAAACCAGTAATTTTACATTCTTCAAAATAAAACAAAAACATCTACAGTTTAAATAATTATAACAAAGAAGACAACTGGTTAACAATCGATACACGATATATGATAATCATTTAATATTCAGAGAAATTTAAAACAGTTTGTAGAGAAATTTAAGGTAAGTTAGTCTAACAGAAACAGGAATTGCAATATGAAGTGAGGGGAAAAACAGGCTTACAGTATATTTAGAGGGGAAGTCAGGGAAGAGAATCTAATAGCTGTAAGAAAGCAAGTGAAGAAGGGAGAGTAAGGAGGTATAAGGAATGAAAAGGTACTTGGTTCTCATTTAGGTATTCATTTAGGTATATAGTTTATCTTCGTTTTTAGCAACAACAGTGCCAGATTTTAGCTATGAAGTCTTTCACAGTTGTTTTAAAAGATGGAAACGGGGGTACAGACCTGATGGATACAGGTAAGGAGTTCCAGGCCTTAGCAACTTTGTACGAGTACAGACAATGCCCAGATTTTCTAGGTTTGTAGACAGACAGGATTTTTTGATCACTGGATTGCAGTAACCGACTGGGAACATTGCTGTGTAGAATGTTGTTTAGTTCTGGACAGGTTGATGGATGCTGGATAATTTTATAGGTGATAAGTTGTGTACATGTTAGTTGATGTGGCAGTTCTAACCAGTTTAGGCTTTGCACTGCTATACAGTGGTGGGTTCTGAAAGGGGTAAGTGCTGCAAATTTAGCAACATTGTTACAGAATTGTTCAAGTTTTAATTTTTGTAAAGCCGAGAGGTTAGTAAAGAAGGAAGTGCCATAAAGAAGAGTGGGGAGGAGATAAGTAGTGGAAAGTGTAGTTTTAGTTGCATATGTGAGAAAGTTTTTAGCTCTGTGAAGCATCCCTAGTCTTGGAGGAGTTTTTCTTATGCAATTTTGTATATGCAGTCAAATCTAAGATTATCATCCACTATCACTCCTAATAGTTTGCCGTGAGAAGTGACTTCAATGGTTGTATTATCAGTACAGAGGACTTTAAATTTTGTTTTTCCATAAGCGAGGTATTTGGGGGAAAATAGTAGCAGTTTGCTCTTTTTTTGGTTGATCACGAGTTCTGAGTTATGAAGCCATGTTTCAGTGGCAGTTAAAGCTTCCTGAGTAACCATGTTTGTCAGACGTACAAATGAGAGTGGAATCATCTGTGTGTTGTAACAGGGTGGCCTGTTGTATGGAACACAATCCTCTGTGAGTGAGTCAACAAAGACTTCTGAATGTTCTCTTGGAATCTCAGCTTGTGTAAGAGACATATTGCCCAATAGAGAGAGAGAGAGAGAGAGAGAGATTCCTGACACTTTGAAAGAGACTAAATATGGAAAAATGCGGATACCCTGTAGCATGCAATGAGCTGTAATTGGAGCTAGACACTTTGTGAATACTCTTGGTGTAGTGGCTAGTCTAAAGGGTAAACCAGAGAACTGATAATGCAATTCAGACACAAAAAGCCTTAAACATCTTTAGTCTGGATGAATGCGTGTGTGTGATGATAAACATATTTTTATTAAGTCTATTGTTATCAGGAAACTTGAAAGAGGAAAAAAGAGGTAACAGTTTGTGAAGTGACATAATTTTGAATGTAGGCACTAGCACAAACAGGTTTAGGAAAAAAAGATCTAGAACTGGCCTCCAAGCATTTTATTTCTTAGGGACTAGGAACATCCTTGAATAAAAAACAAACCCTTTCCCACCTGGGAAGGAGGAATGGTTTCTATCACTCCGTGGAAGAGCATGAGATGAAATGGTAGAAACAAAACAGTCTGATCTGCAGGATGCGGCATGATCCATGGAAAGGAGGAATTTCCATGGAAAGGAGGAATTTCTTCCCACTGCCATCTGTAACCCTGATGAATGATTTTCAGAATCCATTTGTCTGAAACAATCTGTTGCCAAAGAGAAAAATGGAGATTCAGACTTTCTGGAGGGGGGGGGGGCTCACAAGGTCTCTTGAATAGTCATTCATGCTTGTTAAGACTGTCCTTAATTTTGGGAGGTTCTAGACTTCTTTTTGGACCCTCCCCCTTGCAATTTCTTCTTGCTCACTCTCATCTTATTTCCACTCTTCTCTATGCTTCACCTATCTACACTAACCTAAAGAAAAACAATCTCTCTAAGCTGGCTAACACTTATCATAGTATAGCTAGATTTGTTACTGGAAATCCATATAGAACTCATCACTGCCTGAACCTACAGCAACTTCACTGGATTGAACTAAGAAATATGTTGTTTCTTTCTCAACTTACTTTTGTACATAGGATTTTCTATAATACTAACAAAACACCTATACTTTCTAACCTGCTTACCCCTTACACTAACCTTACTTCCTCAAACAAACTTCTAGTAACCTTAACTAAAACTAATAACTCTGCTGGTGACCCTTTTCTCAAATACAATTGGTAAATATTGTAATCATCTTCCTACCGAACTAACTTCCATTCCATCCTCGGTTCTCTTTAAACAAAAACTCAAAACACACCTTAAAAAACACTGGTTATGCTCTTGCTTTAACCCAGATTAAAACTATAACCATAACTTCTTTTCTCTCTCACTTCTCCTCTCCTCATTTTCCTTCTTACTATTTTAATGGGACACTACCTATGCCTAAATAGGTTTTCTTTCTATTCCTCTTTTTTTTTTTCCCTATTAGTCTCTCTTAAATCTATTAATAATGCTGTATGCATATTAAATTATCAAGACTTTATTTTTTCTACTGCTCTTACTTTTACATTTACTATGAATGTCTTTCTCTTTTCCTTTCGTCTTTCATCTTCTAAATGTTTCTATTAACCTTTGTTTCTCTATAGGTTATGAATTTAGAATACTTCAATGTAGAATTTTATTTTGAGCCAGGCACCTTATTCTATTCTTGACTTGTTTTGTATTATGTAATTGCTTTTTCTTCATGTGGAGCTTTTCTCCCCGGGCCTCTACTGAAAATGGAAATATATCCAGTTAGACTAGCCCGGTTAACAAATGTAAAATAAAATAAATAAATAAATAAACATATATTTACTGAATTTTGTTGATACTGTTTATGTTTTTTGCCAAAATTGGATAAGTAGCTAATAAAAAAAAATCCCTTGGATGTTTTAGAAAAGGAGAGTTGAAAAACCTTAGAGATTCCCTGGATCACATTGCCCCATTGATCACACATTTTGATCACTTTTGCAGCAGAGGGGCCAAAGACTAAATCTCTATCCAAGGAAGAATTTAAAATCTCATTTTTATCACCATCTAGGATGTTCTGAGAATGCAGTCATACAACCTCCTCAAAACACCTCCAGTGGCTATAACCCTGGAAGAAGCATCAATAGAGTCATACACATACTGAAAACAATGTGTTGTGAACTGTGCAATAGCAGAAACTAAGTCATTTAAACCAGATTTTTCCTCACAAGAAACTGTAGATAAAACATTCCTCATACTTTCATAATTTGTCAGAACAAGCTAACATATGAGAATGACAATTCAAAATTCTGAAAACAAAAGTTGCAGAAGTATACACTTTTTCCCCATAACTATCAACAATTTTCCCATCCTTATCAGAAATAGTAGGATAGGAATTAGTTAAGTTCTTAGTGCATCGAGATCAACTAATACCCTAGCTGCTGGGTCAGGTTTGGTAATAGTGTATAAAAAAATTAAAATACTGAAAAAATACCTCGGTTGCCTTTTTAGGGGTTAGATGGCTGACCATCTGAAAAATGCAGGCAATTAACATACACATCCTCTAAAGAGGCAGAACAGGAGGAATGGGTGTAGGGTCTGGAAAATCCTTAACAACTCATATTTATTGACAGATGGAGAAACCTCAGTGGTCTCCCACTGAAAACACTGGCAAATTCTAGCAACATTCTCCGAGAAAAAAAAAATTCCCACAGGGAGAATCAGAACTGAGCCGCCCTCTGAATCTGATTTATAAATATGAGGAAAAAAAATGAATCTGTCCCAACATCTTCCTGTTCAGATTCAGAATCTTGAATCTCTTCAGGAAAAAGAGGAATCATCTTTCTTTTATCAGAAACTGCTTTACAAGATGGCTCAACAGCTTGAAGTAAACCCTGAGCCAGACCCACTAAAGTACTCCTACGCATATTTAAGGAGGAGTAGATACATGGTTGGTTTTTGGTTTCTTTTTAACCGGAAAAATGGGGCCAACCATGTTACTAATAGCAGCAGTTACTTCCCCAGGAATGGGCACAGCATTCTGATAAAGCAGGGAAACTTTCCCTGTTCTTTCTCCCAGGACCATCAAGAGAGGCCCTACCTTGCCCACTGAGGGGACCCCAACAGCCACAGAGGATGTGGCTAACCTCTGAATCATAATGGCAGTAGGTGCTACACCAGAGGGATCCAGCGTAAAGAAGAGTAGTCTGAGGTAAAACAAATCTCCACAACAGAGTTGCAACCTGCGGCTATGGCAAATTGCTAGCCTGCTTTAGTGGCAAAGGCTGTTTGTTTAATTATTTCTTTTTGTGACTGGAAGAAGGACCGACTGTGGGGATCAGTAGTTTGTTCCATCATCAAGCCAAAAATGGTGGCTCTTTCCCAGGGGCAGCAAATACTGGTATACTTTTCCAGTCTCCAAGTTACTTTTTTTTTGAATGAAACTAGTAAAAAGCACTTTAAAACACAAAAGAGTAATACAAGTACAATTTCTTCACCAACATTTTTTTTCAGTTTTACACTACTTTTAAATTGACAGGAAAAAAATGTGCATCCCATTTAAAAGTACATTACAGTCTCTAAACTGTCCACTGAAACAAAACAGTCCTAACTTTAAAATAACTTTCCTGAAGAATACAGCAATAAAACACCAACAAAGTTAAAAAATGGAAGTTTTTTTCCCAAATGGAGCTCATATGCCCAACAAGGGGAAAACACAAGTCAACAGCTGATCCACCAAAACATTAGAAGAGCACACTCTTTAGCGGCAGTAAAGCTCTGAAGGGCTTTGCACCCAGACTTGCCTTTTAGTCAGCTGAGAGCAAGCTGCTTGACAGTTTGGGTGCATAAAAGGTGCCATACAGCTATGGAACCTGGGTACCGTTTTTTTCCTTGGCTGGATATAACCCATATAGCTAAGGCTACTGTGGCAGTGACTGATGTGATGAACATGTGCTAGGTTTCTTAAATATGCAAAGTAGCATGTTTTTTTTTTCCATCAGTAAATGCTCCGTGTTGGAAACAAGTCGTCTGCAGGTACAGGCACTTTGTCAGGGGAAGCCCATATATTGTATTCTGAGTGAAATTTAGAAAAATTCAGGCTCTTTCATACAACCATAAAAGTTAGCTGTTTTTTTTTTTTATTTCATTGCTGGCTGCTTTTACTTTGTCAGTAGCAATCTGCAGGTGTAAGCAATTGATTTTGAGAGTTCAGAGCACTCTTTGCTGAGAGAAGTATAACATCTGAATGCGTGGGAAGTGAATGACTAGTAGTAGCCTCCCCAGCAGCCTTAAGACTTTAATGCATTTAATGTAACAGTGTACAATTTAGATTTACTTAAATGTAGCCTCTGTACTTTTTCTTAAGGTTAACATTTAATGTTTGCTGAAAGCATGCAAGATGCTTTTCATATCTGCGAGGGGAACTGAGTTAATAACAGGTAACACAGCAATCGGTGTATATAGGAACAAAAGCATTAACATCCACTTTAGCAAGTATTGCCTGTGGGTGCAGCACCTGATTTGATACTACTGCACACATCTGGAAGGAGAACTTCATTTGTTTAACATGTATGTTCTTTTGTTTGTTTTAAGTTAAAATGGAATTAGGAGAGTCTAAAATTCAATATAGTTTTTTGCTCGACTGTTTTGACTAAAACAAAAATCCATGAAAAAATGCGACAGAACTTCAAATGCAGGTGAAAAGAAGCAGCTTCTTAAAAGGTCAAGTTGTCAAATATTAGTGTGTGCATGTAAGACAAAAGCTGGAAATATACACGAAGAAGAACTGGCATGCATAACAGGTGGGAGTAATAACTTTCTCTCATACTGGCTATTCTGTCAATGATATCCTGAAATGTAAATGGCCTTACAGGTACAGACAAAAAGGAAAGATAATTTAATTATATTAAGAAATGAAGGGTGTAAAAAAATGATTAGTGCAATGCTGAAAGACAATGGATAGAAATGAGCATATGAATTTAACAAAGAGAGGATTTCAAGATGGACATTCAGCAAAACATCATTGAAAGGGGAGTAATAATACTGACTGTTAGAGGAACTCCAACTGTGATAGAAGAGGGAGAAAAAAAAAGACAACACTAGTAATTATAGTAGTAAGAAGTTATTGTCAAGGGATAAGGATCATACTGGCTTGTTTTATATTCCAAAAAACACTGCCATTATTGAGTTTAAACATTGGGAGAAATATTCAGCTTTCAGCAGGAATTATTATTTATGGGTTGGGGACTGGAACTTGATTTGCAATAGTGAGGATGTATCTATCAGTTGTGACCTAAATGGGAAAACAACAAAAGAAGGCAGACTGATGAAGAAAGCTAAGAGAATAATTGGTATGGAAGATATGAATTCAGTAGTACGAAATTAGACATTATTTACATATTCATCCACAATGTATAACTGCACTAGACTGGATTTCAGATGAACATGTGCATTTAATTGAAGGCTTTGACACACACATCCAATAACTATTTCAGATCATACACTGATAAAAACTAAGATAAATATGCAAGGTAATGCAGTAAAAATGAGATATTGTTGCTTTCATACTTATTAAAAAGATAGACATTTAAAGAGTGGACAGTGGAAATTATTCAGAAGTTATTAGGGAAGATAGAAATCTCTGCAGATGGTGTAATCTACGAATGGGATAAAAGGAAAAGTACGTTTAAAAATAAAAGTGAAAGAACTATGTGAAAGAAGCAACAGGAATTACTTAGAGAGACTGACAAAGGTTGAAGAATTGCAGAATACATGTAATTTGACAAAGTACAGTTGTGTACATTTACCATCCGGTCATTCTAATTCATCTTTACCTTGTAATCAACTAAGCTTGATTAATACTGATAGTTTGGGTGCTAAGCCCAAGACTGGCAATGCGAGTAATATATTTGTTACATCTGTGCCTTTAAACTTTCCCCTTCCGTACAAGAGCGCAGCACGCACGCGCTCAGTCAGTCGGGGAAGGATGAAAAGAAAGATATCAGAGGAGATGCCAGAACGGAGAAGAAAAGCAAGAAATTGAACTGTCTGTTTTTTAACTTATCATCTAAGACTTTTTCAGTGGATGAGCAATGTGTATTAAATAAGGGTCTTTCATATATTCCTTCGAAAGGAAGTGTGATATCAGATACCTTAATAGGCTTACGCCTGTTTGCACGAAAACTATCGTTGAGGATATTGTACAAAGATAATACATCTGACAATGATGATTTTGATTTTAGAATTTTAATTTGTAAAAGGAAAAGTCATTATGTACCTCCCATGCCACAGACAGTTGATTGTTTTGTACGTGCATGTGAATGCGACTTCTATGCTTACTATGAACATAAGAAACATAAAGGTGTCTTTGTTAATCTTAATTATGAACAAAGAAGTGCTTTGGATAATCTTTCTTATGACACTGACTTAGTATTTAAACCAGCAGACAAGGGAGGGGGGATAGTCGCCTTAGACACAACTACATACAAAGAACTAATGTATAATATGCTGAATAATGATGAGGCATATAAAATTATAGATAAGTCAAAAGTAATTTCTATTGTCAATTATGTGTATGATACCATATATAATCTATTAATGACTAGGTCTATAGATAAAGTGCTCTATGATTTTTTAATTATAGATTCACCCCTCATTCCTGTTATTAAAGGATTACCGAAGCTACACAAAAATGAAGACCCCCCGCCATTACGACCTATAGTGTCAGGTGAAAATTGGGTTACGGAAAACATCTCTCATTATGTACAGCATAAGTTAGGAACAATGGTCAATGCTATTCCTACCATCTTGAAAAACTCGTACAATCTCCTGGATGACTTAAAGCAAGACGTAGTAAGGGACAGTATTCATCATAATACCTTACTAATTACGATGGATATTAAAAGTTTTTTTACTAGCATCCCTAATAACTATGGCTTGGATGCAATAAGAGATCATCTAGTCAAACTTGGTACTATGGATAGTAATGAAATAATGAATATTTGTTGCTTGCTAGATCTAATTTTGAATAACAACATTTTTTTGTTTGACAATAAGGTATATGCACAGACATGGGGAGTAGCCATGGGCACTCCCTGTGCCAATGCGTATGACAATTTAGTAGTTTATAAATGGGAACAGGAGTTCATATTTGGAGATCGTAGATTTGAAAACGTCGTATTATATAGGCGTTTTGTAGACGACGTCTTGATGCTTTGGAATGGAAGCATGGACATGTTGGAAGACTTCATATGCTACATGAATTCCAGTACCACTTTTTTTCATTTTACATTTGAATGTTCCCTAATAAGTGCTAACTTCCTGGATATTACCATCACAAAGGAGAATGATAATAGCTTAACCACTACCCTGTACAGAAAATCTTGTTGGAAAAACAGTATACTTCATTATGATAGTTTACACCCACGTCATGTTTTCCGCAACATTGTAGAAGGTCAGATAGCTAGGATATATAGGTTATGTAGCAATGAGCAAGATGCTCTAGAACTAATAGAACATCAAAGGGAATATTTCATAGACAGGGGTTATCCATCTGAATTAATTAATAGTGTACTAAAAACACACACACAAACACCATTATGTGCAAAGAGGAGAAGTTTTACTTCTTACAAAGGGAGGAATAATAAAGGTGTTGCTTATGGAATTAAATACACCAATGATGTTGAACAGTTAATCAAAATTATCAGAGGTAATTGGAAGATATTATTACTGGACCCTTCTCTTATGCAGATAGTGGGGAAAAAACCCACTTTTAGATTTAGTAATTGCCTAAACATCAAAAGGATACTTTGTAAAGAAAAATTAGACACGGCTCCGGTTGATATAAGAACCAAAATTAAAAGAGGTACTTATGCATGTAATAGATGCTCACTATGCAAATATATTAAAAAGACCCAAGACCTTAATATTGCTGGTATTAATATGAATTTCAAACCAACATTTTATGCAACATGTGACACTAAAAATGTCATTTACTTAGCGACATGTAACCAATGCGATGCCTACTACGTAGGAATGACATCACGTAGGCTAAAGGACCGTGTCTATAATCATATATATGACATAAAGAAGAACAATCTTACAAATGCTTTAGCTACACATTGTCATGAAAAATCCCACCATAGCTTCACCTTTCTGGTTTTACAAGTAGTTAATCCCAACAGAAGGGAAGGAGACCATTTAGGTACAATTGAAATGTTTGAATTGAGATGGATTCTGAGGCTTAAATCCCACGTTCCACCTGGACTTAATTCAGTAGTTAGTATCCGTCCTGCCTTATTATGACCACCCAGTACCTCTGATTTTTCTCATTTTGTGTTCTCCATACATTGAATATCTCAAGTATTTTAACATATTACATCACCATTCAACACATGTTGCCTCCCCCCATACAGGACTGATATCATGTTATATCTTAATAATTCTTGTTCCTTCTGATAGGTAAACATTGTGATATATGTTGATACTTTATTAATAACTGTTTTTGATGTAATAGAATAGTACCTTTTGATTAGTTTGGTACATATAAATATTAAATATAAAATGACATAAAATCCATATATAATCATCCACACATCTTTTATATAGTGAAGAATAGGCAGTATTATTATTTATTTATTTATTGTAGCAGTTCATGATTAATTTTTGTAAGCACTTCAGCAGTTCCAATGAATTTGACCCTTGCAGAGATACGTGCCATTAAATTAGATAACTAAATAAAATAGTGAGTGTAACGTTATTCATAAATGAATATCTGTTGATATTTTGCTCTAGTATGATATTTTAGTATTTTTATACAAACTGATGTTGATCTATTATCTCACAATGTTATCTGCGCATTGACAGGATATTTATTTATATTAAGCTATACTATTTTATACATTTTTAAACTATTTTAACATGTTCCTAGATTTCTGAATATACTAATATGAATGATGGAATAGTTCCAATAAATCTCATGACATTATTATTAATTATGAAATGGACTTGCGCTATTCGGTCAAAAAGTTTCTATTTGACTGACTATTAAGCAATGGTTCATAGGGGCTTTTAATAAAGGAAAGAAGTTATCATACTATAGGGCCGACTATCTGCTATATCTGTTTTCGCAGATCAAGTCAGCGGACATTATAATAATTTTGAATGAATGGTTTTTGACATGTTTTTATTTATTTCACTATATAAAGATCTGTATTAGATAATATTTTTGAATTTATGAATGATCTGAATGAAATGTATAATACATACTATGATATATACTTGTATAAACAGCCTCTATATAAATATTCTATATAAATAGTCTTATAACGGAGACACAATGAATATATCATATAATCATTACTTCCGATCTTAGGATAGTGAACTTATTTCTATGAAAAAGAACTCAATAATATAATATTAATTTTGATAATGGCCTTTTTTAGATTTGATTCATGAGAAAAAGGCATTAGAGAGACGTTTTTAGTCTGTTGCTTTAATTAGTGAATTGATTGCAGAATTAATCAAATCATTATTGTCTATATAATTGATTAATTGATGCTTGCTTCTTGTATATAAACGGAGAGCCCCATTTGTTTGATTGTAACCTGATGAAGCGCACCTGTGTGTGCGTGAAAGCGCTCGTTCAACATTAAACTTTTTTACTTTTCATGGTGGTTCCTTGCAGTTTTTACTTTCACATTTACCATAAATGTAGATGTTAGAGTGTATTCACTGTTGCAGTCATTACATTTGGGTAATCTGCTGGCAGTCCTCAGTCAGCCTGAATAACAAAGTCTTGGGTCCTGCATCGGTTGCTGTCTCCTCTTCCATGACATCAGGTCGTCAGGGGTATAAAACATGCAGCCGATGCCATTTTATTCAGTTTTTCTTGCCCCAGATGTCAGGTGCCCCCCAAATGGGGAGCAAAAATATATATAAATAAATAAACAGTAAACATATATAAATGCACTTTTAGAAACATAAACTTTACCTTCATCTAAAAGCAAATACACCACAAAGGCTTTTGCGTATAGTGAAGGAAAGAAAAGGTATTGAAAGGGGGGTGGCGGGTGGGCAACCAGACTGCAACAGTGAATACACTCGAACATCTACATTTATGGTAAGTGTACACAACTGTACTATGTTCTTCGTGTTTTACTGTTGCAGTCATTACATTTGGGTAGAATAGGAGGATGGAACTAAACAGCATTAGGAGCGGCTATAAGGCCCTGCAGAACTGCAAGGCCTGCCCTGGATTTGGAGAAGAGAGTCAAATGATAATGCTTTGTGAAGGTATGAACAGAGCTCCAAGTAGCATCTTCTAGAATGTCTTTGGTTGGAACTCCTCTGAGAAAAGCCGCTGAAGTAGAGGCAGCCCTGGTGGAATGTGATCTGATCCCCTTGGGCACAGGTTTACCATGCAGCAAGTAGCAGAAATGAATGCAGTGGCTTATCCACTTAGAAATAGTCTGCTTTGATATAGCCTTCCCCTCTGACCCTGCAGCAAATGCTACCAGTAGTTGCTCAGACTTTCTTAGAGATTTGGTCCTGTTTAAGTAGAATCTTAGTTGTCTGTGTACATCCAATGAATGCAGAATCCGCTCCCCCTTGTTCTGCGGATTTGGGTAAAATGTTGGCAGGTGAATGGTCTGGTTAAGAGCCACACTGGATACTACCACCTTAGGCATAAAAGAAGGATTGGTCCTGAGGGACACCCTGTCTGGGTAAAAAATAATAAAAGGCTCCTCTGCCATGAGAGCCTGTAGTTCTGAAACCCTTCTTGCTGAAGTGACTTCCAAGAGAAAAGCTGTTTTCCAAGACAGATATTTTATATCTGTAGTAGCTGCTGATTGAAAAGGAGGCAGGGTGAGTTTTTCCAGCACAAAATTGAGGTCCAATGCAGGAGCTGGTGATCTTCTGGGAGGCCTTAAATTTTTGGCCCCTCTAAGACACTGTTTAAGCAGAGGATGAGAAAAGAGGGGAGGCTCTGTGTTGTAATGAGCCGAGATGGCAGAGGCATGGATTTTTATTGAAGAAAAAGATAGGCCCTTGTCAAGCATCTCAGTCAAGTATTGTAAAATCTGAGGAATATTGGGCTTTGCTGTGTCTGCTCCTTGTGCATGGTTCCAAGCACAGAATCTCTTCCATTTATCAGCATAAGATTTTCTAGTACTAGGCCTTCTGGCTTCCAAAATGACATCCATTACAGATTTACTGAGAGGTGTCCTGGACAGATTTAAGACTTGTGTCTCTGGGAGTACAAACCTACTCATGGACTTTAATCCAGTCGTAGATGGAGGAACTGATACTCAGTTAGGTATGACTAACTTGGCTGTTTCCAAAGACTTACATGAATTAGAGACTGTGTTTACTAAATTAATCAAACTACAAGTTCAGAGACATTATTTTGAAGTATGTTTAAATAAGCAAATCATACCTCGTGGGCTAAGAGTACTAAAAATGCCCACCTCTGGTACTTCATTGCCAGACCTTCTATATCGTTGGCAGCAACTCAACCTTGAGTTGAGTTTTAGCTATATGAAACTTTTGATTGAATTTCACCTACCTGAAGAGGAGAGATTGAGATTGGTTGTTAACAATTTGTTTAAAGATTTTGAATGCAAATTTAGTAATAATGAAATATGTATGAGTAAACTAAGAAAAGTTATAGAAGATGTGTTATTTTTAGAGAAACGGATGTTAGACCAGAAAAAGTAAAAATTACCAGGGATTTACGAGATTTTAGAAATAATAATGTTTTCACTTGGCCCAGGGAAATGACACCGAACTCACACTTCAATTCTGATTTAAATGGATCTCAGAGACCATCAGGTGTAACAGGTAAAAGTTTCAGGAATACTACCTTAACCACACCTGTTAACAAACCAGATAGTTATCAACAAAATATTAACACAGAAAATAGATTGTCCAACACACTCACCCCACGTAATAAACAGAGTGATGGTCCTGAAGTTCCACTTATTGGAAACAGCACAGGACCTGATCCACAGTTGACAGAATCTAATCATATAGAGACAGAGACTCACAGCCCCTCACAGATACTAAGTAATGGGAGAGAGAACCAAGGTGAGTTAGGTGAGAGTTTGACAGGTTGTATCACAGGCGTACAGAGATCAGGTGCAGCAGTAGTTAGACCAAAAGCAAACAGTGCCATTTTCAATTCAAATAGATGTCCGGCCCCTCCCCATAGCCCAGAACCATTTTTGGACAAAAGAAGGTCCACAAGCAGGGGAGACAGAAAAGGAAAGGCTCAATAGACGAACAGGAACAACTAGGCCCCACAATCAAGAAAATGTGGGGAGACAAAATCGTTAATCATGAATTTATCTGGTAGGGCACTGAATGAATATGAAATACAGGTCTTAAGTAAAGGCCTAGGTTTTATTCCTACAAAACCTAACGATCTAGTAGATACTATTATAGAAACAAAAATGTATGTTGAATTTACAATTAAGGTTGGATTTTGGCAACTCAGATAGTAGCCAAGTTATGAGTAAGCATCGTCCAAATAGTACATATGTTCCACAACTGAACCCGACTATAGAGGTATTTGGGAATGTAGTGGAAGATGAAATATATAGAAGTCATCAAGAGAATAAACCATCCAAACATGGACGTAATTTAAACTATAAACAAAGGCAAGCTTTGAATTCATTGAGAGATGACAGGTCTATTGTAATAAGACCAGCAGATAAAGGAGGACCGGTTGTCATTATGGACTATACTTACTATGCAAATAAAATGTTTCAGATGCTTGAAGATACAACTACATATACAAAAGTAACTAAGGCTAATTTAAATAACATGGTCTTTAGTGTTTACAATACCCTAGATGACCTGGTACTATCGCATGACATAACACAAGAGCTGTATGGATACCTAAAGGTGAACAATCCCACTATACCGATCATACAGGGACTTCCTAAAGTCCATAAGAACAGCAGAGACCCACCATTTAGACCTATTGTTGCAGGTCAAGGGTGGGTAACAGAACCCCTATCTATTTATCTAGAGAGTGTACTTAGACCGTTAGTTAATGGTAATAAGAAGATCCTGAAAGATAGTAAGCAATTTCTTTTAGACCTATATTCTCAAACTCACTCATTGGATACGAACCAACATTTTTTCTTTGTGACGCTTGATGTGGTTAGCTTATTCACAGTGATCCCCAATGACGAGGAATAAGACTGATCACTGAATATTTGAAAGCACATTCAGACTTCACTGATAGAAAGATTGACCTTGTGACCCTGCTATTAGAGACTATATTAACTAATAATGTCTTTGCATTTGAAGAAGTCATTTACTTACAGAAGGATGGCGTGGCTATGGGCACATCATGTGCAAATAGCTACGCCAACCTAGTCATGGCCAGATGGGAAGATACTTTTCTCTTCAATAATCTATCATTTATAGAACATGCTGCAATGTACTGTCGTTTTGTGGGACCTCTTTTTATATGGCTTGGAGATGAACCCTCCCTATTAAACTTTGTTTCTTACTTGGACAATACCACGGACTTCTTAAAATTTACTGCCAACTTCTCAGTTAGCAATCTTCCATTTTGGACGTGGAAGTATTTAGAATGACCAATGGTATGATCAACACAACTATTTATAGAAAAGATTGCCAAAGAAACAATATATTACATAGACAAAGTATGCATCCCGCCATGTATTTCAAAACGTCCTTAAAGGACAATTTATGAGGGTATCTAGATTGAATCCACAACAAGAAACTTATGTTTCAGGAATAGAGGACATGAAGGAGAGATTTCTGGAGAGGTTACAAAGAAAAGAAATATTAGACACTATTAACACAGTGGAGACCTTAAGAACAAGTACTGCGAAACCATATTTTATGGCACATGAAGCAATGACCACTAGCTTAGGTTCCCCTAGGAATGAAGTTAGAGCTAACCTTACTTTTAGTAAAATGAGCCTGCAAGTGAAAAGCATTATGAAGAAACACTGGGGTATTTTGAATTCAGATATAGAAGTTAGTGAGATTGCTGGCCCCACACCTCGTATAGCTTATAAAAACCTTCCCAATCTGAAGAGTATCCTATGTAGACCAAGACATCCACTAGTTAACAGGTTGACAGTGAATAGAAACACAGTACCCTGTGGTCATTGCAATCAATGTATTTATATTAATAAAGAAACTAGTTTTGAGCACCCTACTACAGGACGCATTTACAATTTTAACACTAACACCAACTGTGAAAGTAAAAATGTCATATATATGGCTAAATGTTTAGGATGTAATAGTTACTACATAGGATAAACAAATAGATCATTTAAGGTGAGGATTAGAGAACACACGTACCACCTTAGAGTAGGTACAGAAACCAATGCATTGGCTAGACATAAAAGTTCAAGTGGTACCAGTCATTCCTTTAAGTTCTGTGCCATTCAATGTGTGTATGAAGGATTCAGAGGTGGTGATCTAATTAACAGAACTTTAGAACAAGAAACAAGATGGATCATAAGATTAAGGTCCGATAAACCACCAGGCCTTAACGATAAAATCCAAATAAAGCCATTTTGAAAAGTAGAAGATTACGCAGGTAAAGAGATCTCCCACTAACTGTTCTAAATTCCACATTAGTTAGGTACATTTTCCTCACAACATTATGACCATGGTGTAGATGACCCATCTATATACTCAGACATATTGTAGGCATTTCATACACTTTCAACATTTGTCATAAGAAATGAATCTTTGCACACATATATTTAGTATTGAAAAGTACTGTTTATAAAAACTAATGTAAGACACCTCAGGATGCCATTCGGGATTAACAGATCATATGTGCCAAAATACTTCCCATTTTCCCCTTTCCCCCTCATGTATTCCTTCCTATATTTTCCGCTTCACCACATAAGAGTTTTAACATTTCACAATGTCTATATTTTAAACTTGGGTATCAAGGATGTAACAATTATAAAGTGCAATTAATGGTTGCTTAAGTCAGTGTGCTTATTTCCACCATTGTGGATCTGTACGAGAGTCAAGTTAATTATTAAGATATTGCTCTGTTTCCATATAGACGTTTTGTTGCTTCGTTTATTGTTGAAGCATTCTTCCACCCACATTTTTGTAAGTTACGTTCACATCCTGAAATGTCAAATGTCCCTGTTTAATAACGGAGATTGAAGAGACTAAGGCATGAACTAATGGACAGCTATTGAAAAGCTCGTCATGTATTTATGCCTGTTGTAAGCCTAATCGGCTTTTTAAATAGACACAATGTTTATTTTTATGAACGCTATGGTACGTAAATGCACAGTAGCGTTCTTTGTTTTGCATTCAAGAATTAACCAGGCACATACGCAAGGAATACTTTGTTGTGCTGTGAATTTTAAAAGCGTTTCAAAGTCTACAGAAAATAAGTAATTTTGAAAAACTTGTTTTAACTTTTGATTTATACGAGAATAGCCTAACTAATGTGATACAAGTTTTAACCACCTGTAATTGTTGACTGTTTTACGAGTCTACTCTGGATAATATGAACTTCCAGTAAAACACGGAAATATCTAATGTCACACTTTGTAAATATGTGCATTACAAGCAGTTTGGGTTATACTAACCAAGTCTGAAATGGCTTTTTTGATATATACTGCCTGAAAGTTCAGTACGAGATGTTTCTAAAGCACCATGAGATGATAAGTAAATATGACAAGGCTCTGAGATATACTCAATTGTTTAATATAATATAATGTATGCTTGGGCACCAATGCATTTTTATGTATGTTTTTTATGTATGTTTTTATGTATGTTTATTTTGAACTATTCAGTTCTTACTTTTAATATACCAGTATTTTTCTTAGCTGAACAAGGTAACATTCATGGAACTGAGTTTAATGGGTCACTGTATTTTTAAATGAAGGAAACATGTGATTATAGAGATCCTATCACAAGCTTTTGTTGGTTTTAAAAGTGATGTTCAAAGTTTTAGTTTGTGTAAAGAGTCTGAAGAAGCCTTTGGCGAAAGCGCTTACTCGTTTGGAATAAACAATTTGCTAACTTACATGGATTTATTTGTTTGAATTTCTACTTTCATTTTATTGCTCATTGGAAAGTCACGCATCTTTTTGGACTGAATAATTAGTTAGATTCAGAGTTTGGAGCTGAGTGTGCAGAATTTGATAGTTCTGCTGAGACAGTAGATGAGGTATTTGAGGCAAGTACCATGGAGGAAGCTGAGACATATTCCTTAGAAGTGGGTACCAGTGCTGGCGAGGCCAGTCCGGAGCAACTAGGCTCATTTTTGGTTTTTCCTGTCTGACTTTCAGTAAGACCTTGGAGAGTAGAGGCAGAGGGGGAAAGGCATAGACTGATAGGTTTTTCCAGCTGAAGGATAGGGCATCCACTTTCCATTCTTTTTTGTGATGAGTTCTTGTGCAGAACTTGTCCAACTGATAATTTTGGGGAGAGGCAAATAGATCTATGTCTGGGCTCCCCCATTTCTGTGTTAACATGCTGAAGATTTGTGGATCCAGTTTCCATTCGTGCGGGTCCATAAGATTTCTGCTTAGGTCGTCTGGCAGAGTATTTTGTTTTCCTGGCAGGAATTGAGCTTGAAGATGTATTTGGTAAGTCAAGGCTGTGTTCCACAAGGCCATGGCTAGTCTGCAAAGGGGGTAGGAATGTGTACCCCCCTGCTTGGTTATGTACCACATAACTGTGGTGTTGTCCATCTTTATCAGTATTTGTTCTGGATGAAGTAAGTCCTTGAAGGCTGTCAGAGCATTCTGAACAGCTAGCATCTCTTTCTGGTTGATATGCAGATGCATTTGGTTTGGGCTCCATTTGCCCTGAATGCATTTCCCTGCCAGGTGGGCCCCACCCCCAAGCATAGTATGATGCATCTGTAGTTAGGGTTTGGGTGGCAGGGGGTAGAGTGAATGTCAGTCCCTTGTTTTGGTGACATGTCTCTGCCCACCAAAGAAACTCCTGTTGTAGGCAGAGGAATCATTGTTTCCAGACTGTGACAATGTTGACTCCATAAACTTTTTTAGGTACCATTGAAGTTTCCTCATATGCAGTCTCGCATATGGAATTAGTAGAATGCAGGACACCATGAACCCGAAAGCCTGCAGAATTTGTCTTGCAGATAACTGGGTTTTTGTTGCCATTTGTTTGAAGTATGTTGTCAGTTGCCTTTGTTTGTCTGGCGTGAGGTACGCCATCTGGGCAGTTGTATTCAAGCTTGCACCCAGGAATGTAATTATTTGAGAGGGTACCAGTTGTGATTTCTTTTCATTTATGGTGTACCCTAGGCATGCTAGAAGCCTTTTTACAAACGCCAGATGTTGAAAAAGCGTGTCCTTGTCCTCTGCTTGAATGAGACAATCATCCAGATAAGGATAAATTTGAATGCTTCTTTGTCTGCAGAATGCAATTACTGGTGCCAGGCACTTTGTAAAGACCCTGGGCGCAGCAGATAAGCCAAAGGCCAGTGTAGAGAATTGGTAATGCAAAAAACCTTCCTTGAAGCGGTGGTATCTTCTGCATGATTCCCTTATTGGGATATGCAGGTATGCCTCTTTTAAGTCTAGAGTTACTAACCAAGCATTCCTGCATAGCATAGGCAGTAGTTGTTGTAAAGTCAGCATTTTGAATTTTGGAATGTCCAGGAACATGTTCAGAATCGATAAGTCCAGTATTGGACACCATGAATTGTCTTTTCTGGGTACCAGTAAAAGTCTTGAATAAAAACGTTGTCCTTCTTTCCTTTTCTGGTACCGGTTGAATAGCCCCCATATCCATGAGGGACATGCCTTGTTTCTGGGCCACTGCCCACTGGTTTTGTGGCAGATCCGGCCATCCGTTTGGAATTGGCAAAGTATGGAAATTAAATCTGTACCCCTGGGATACTTTGTTTAATACCCACTTGTCCTGGGTAATTAACTGCCAATTTTGAGCATGAAGTGCTAGTTTTCCCCCCAAGGGGCTGCCAAAAGATAAGTGCTTGGTGATGGTAGAGGAAGGTCATTGAGACTGCTTACTGCAGGATTGTGCTTTGTTTCCACCAGATTTGGAGATGGAGGCACCCCACTGCTTTGACCTGTAAGAACCCTGCGATTGGTATCTAGAGCCTTTTGAGCACCTGGATTTGCCTTGAGTGGCTCTGCTGGACACAGGAAAGGACCAATTTTTAGTAGGCCAGTGTCTACTGATCCTGGGTGGCTGCACTTGCAAGAAATATTTTACAGTTTGCATAGATTTAGCTTTGTCTTCTAGCTTTAACATGATCAGGCAGATTTTGCTCCTTGAGCCAGGCATGCCTTCTAATCACAGATCCAGTAACGGTGGCCCTACAGGAGGCCTCCAAGGAATCAAAACCACATTGCAAAGTATGCTTTCCAACCTGTTCTGCTGAATGCAATAATTCATGTAACTCTATTTTCCACACAATCAGAAATCATCATCAGTTTCTGTTTCAGTAAGCCCATAACATGCTGTTGATATTTAAGCATATGAAACTGGCAGTTTAAGGCCTTGATTGCCAAGGTTGCAGACGTATAAACCTTCTTTCCCCATCTATCCAGCACCCTGGAATCTCTATCAGAGGGGGTAGGATTTTTGGCTGCAGAGGCCTTTACACCCTTGGGACCCTGAGAAATAGTCTCAGGATCAGCAGCAGAATTTTTGAATAGAAATTTGTGGGAGTCAAGAACCCTGTAATATCTGTCTGGCTTACTAGGAGCCGGAGGCAGGGAATCAGGCGCCATGCTTGATTCCGAAAACACATCAACAATGTCTAATACAGGAGGTATTGCCAAAGGCCTATGCTGAGGAAGAAGAAGGAAATCCCTAAGCCACTTTTTTGATTCAGAGAAGTCCTGGCTCTCCCAGTGAAAATGTTCCCTTAAAGTATGCAAAGTCTCTCCAAAAGAGTAATCCTCAGGAGGAGATGCAGATGGGATGGATTTCTCTGCATCAGAATCCTCATAGGGTGGAAGAGAAAATTTCTTATCAGAAGAAATGGAAACCTGATCTGAAGATTCATAATCAGTGCCTTGCCTAGGCCTCTTAGCGGGGGGGGGGGGGGTTGGGAACCCCTGATTAAGGTAATTAAATCCTCAGCCATTTTGATCATCTGCTTTTTAAGCATAGGGACCTGAGCACATGGCTCATGTGTCGTTTTTTTAGACATAGAAGATGTTTTTGACCTTGTTTTTGTTGCTGGCATCAGTTTAATACAAAAATGTTGAGGCCTGAAAACACCCTTAGAAGCCGGTGCCTGCTCAGAGGCTTCAGACCCATCCAAGGGAGAGACATCCACGGGTTCAATACTCAGAATCTTGCGGCATACCTGACTCCGAATGGGTCTCGGTAGAGGCCTATGACTCAAAAGTAGCGGTTATCAGGGGCTGTGAAAGCGCCTCACTGAGTACCAGCGAACCGGCGACTGGCTTAGGAGAAGCTAAGTCATCAGTTTTGGACTTCGACAGTCTGTCTCTGTCTTTTTCTTTGTGTTTTTTGTAAACTCCGGTAGTCGGATTGCTAACCGACGACATTTCAGGATAATTAAATCTTGAACCAAAATATTTAGAAGCAAAAATATACCGACGCTTAATAGTGCGTTGGTTAAATATAGCACAAAACCGACAGCAAGGCATGTTGTGATCTGGGCCTAGGCAAGGAATACACTACAAATTGAAATCCTTATGAGGTATTTGCTTCCCACAAGTAATGCAATTATTAACTTTCACTGACATTGGTAAAGAGCAAAAAGAAGTTTCCCCAACGGGGTGCTTAGCTTTAGTTTGAAGACTTCGGTTCTGAAACTCGAATACGAAAATTTCAGGAGTCGGCCGACCAGCACTTGCAAACTGCTTCGGGCACTATGCAGCAAGAAAGACTGGCATCAGCTGCATGTTTTATACCCCTGACAACCTGACGTCATGGAACAGGAGACAGCAACCGACGCAGGACCCAAGACTTTGTTGTTCAGGCCAACTTAGAGCAACCTGCCAGCAGATTACCCAAATGTAATGACTGCAACAGTGAAACACAAAGAACATCAAAAGGAAGAACAACTACAGAGTACTAAAGGGAAAATACTGCAGTATCTGGATAATATACAGAAGTTTAAACAAGTTGCTCTTAAGGAACTATTTTTTTGAGAACTCCAAAACACAAAACTTTTAGCATAGTGACTTAAATAGAAAGTGTTGCTGCCAAACTTAGGGAGCTAATAAACAAACAAACAAAAAAAGATAACCAGAGATCATATATAGTCATTAGATATACATCAAAAAATTTATGAACATTTGAATCAAGCAGGGGAATTTGGAAGCAAAAAAAAAGCACAAATGGATATATTTATGAAAGGCTTAATTATGCAAAGGTTAGGGGAAGATGAGGCTCAACAATTAATAGCTAAGACAGAAAGGGGTGAAATAAAACTGGTACTGTATAATCAATCAACAGGGAAGTCTCCATGAACAGATGGTATTCCAGTAAAACTTAGGAGAGAAAAATGATAAAGATCACAAAGGTTTTATTTAACAGTATTTTAAAATGTGGGGGGTGAGAGCATCAACATACTGAAGAAAAGCTGTGTTTTCTGCATTACCCAAAGAGGGTAAAGACCCTTTAAGACCAAGTTTCACATAGATCCACTTCAATTTTTAACCATACTTATAAAGTGTTTATGTCTATACTAGCAAAGTGAATGGTAAAGCTATTGTCAAAAGTGAGAGATATGGATTAGTGTGAATTTGCAAACATTTGACAACATTAAAAGAACAAGGATGATCCAAAGGGCTGCACAATTAATGAAAATAACATTATTATTGATGGGTCTTTATAAAGAGAAAGCATTTAATAAAGTCAGTTGGGATTTTAAGAGGAGGGCAGTGGAAGGATTTGTATTCCCTGAGAGAAACAAGTTGCTAAACTGGAAGCATATTCTGTAATTATCATAACTTGTAACTAAGTCACCAAGCACTGCTTCCAATCTGATATCTCTTACTTTTAATTGCGTCTGTCCGTGAGAATTGTGAGCCCCTACTAGGGAACACTGCTAAACCACATTGTATATAATCGCTTTGTTTTTATAATTGTTTGCTAACTTCTGTGTAATCTATGTAAGTTTGTCTATGTGGAGCTTTTCTCCCCGGGCCTCCGCTGAAAATGGACATGTATCCAGTCGGACTATCCCGGTAAACAAATGTAAAATAAAATAAATAATAAAATAAATAAATAACAGGGTTATTTAGGAGGATATATGAAGGGTCAGAGGCAAGAATGAATATGGGAGAGTTCCTCTCCAACAAGCTGCGTTTAAACAGAGGAAGCAGGTAGGGGTGTCCTCTTTCTCTTTTGTTATTTACTTCATATTTAGAGCCACTGGCAAACAAAATAAATGCACCATTTCAAGGATATAACTGGTATGGCAATCGAGAAAAGTTAGTTTTATTTGCAAATTATATTATTTTGTACGACATAAAACCAGAAAAGGATGTTTTACTGTTATGGAATGTTTTCAGGCAGTTTCAAATCTTTTTGGGATATAAGATTAATGAAGATAAAACAAAGACTACAGTGGAAAACTATATACCCATACACAAACTGGCTCAGCAGGACCAAAAATTTCTAGTCTTGTCTTTGACGAAGATTTGAAAGTGTATAGCTCATCAGATGAGGAACTGAAAGCACAACTGCAAGCGGTCAAAAATTTTTCAGATGATTTAAGAATGTCATTTGATCTTGATACATGTGCAAAAGCAACCTTTAAAGTATGAAAACTGCAGCACAAAGAAAACATCAGTTTGGGACAAGAATGTGATATAAAAACTTGAGCAAGAGGGAATGTATAAATACTTGGGAATTGATGAAGGATCAATAATAAAACATGAACAAATGTGAATAAAACTTAGTAAGGAATACTTTAGAAGATTTAAATTAATCCTGAAAACAGCTTTGACATCTAGGAACAAAATCCAAGCTATAAACCAATTTGCTCTTGCTGTCCTAACTTACAGTTTTGGAGTGACTGACTAGCCCCAAAACGTGCTAGACAGATTAGATAGGAAAATAAGAAGGATGCTTCATGCTCACCAAATGACTTTTACAAATCAGTGCATGCCAAGATTATATATTCCCCATTCTGAAGGAGGGATGGGCTTCCTTGAAATTGACTACATGTACAGATCTGAAATCGGGGGACTCCACACATATCTGCTGACCTCACAGGACCCAAATGTAGTGAAAGTTTTGAAACATGAGGAGGATAAATCTAAGATGATTTCCCTGGTTAGGCTAGCTGAAGCATATCAGTGTCAAGCAGAAATGGAAACTAAACCAAAACCACAAGTAGATAAAAACCAGGCAGCAATTGAATGTGCCAAAAAAACAAAAGAAATAATATAAAGTGAAGGAACTGATGAGAAGGCAAGAAATGCGGAAAATGCATAAATATAGTTGCAAGCATAGAAAACTTTTGGAAGAACCTCAGGTTGATCAGGAAATAATGCAGGAATGGTTAAGAAGAGGTGAATTCAAACCAAGAGATGAAAGGTTAATATTGGCGGCACAAGATAGTGGGCTACGTACACGTTGGTTTACAAAGTCCATTGAACATGTGGGAGAAACAAACAAATGTAGGTTTTGTAAAACAGAATTGGAAACAGTAGCACACCTTGTTGCTGGTTGCGACCTACTAATGGCAGAAGGACTGTGTACTGAAAGGCACAATACATTGCACTGGGGATTGTGCAAACATTATGGTAATGAAGTGGCTGAAAAACAGTGGAAACATGAGCCACAAAGCATCATAGAAAATGAAGTCTACATCACATGAGATTATCCATTGCCAACAGTTCAAAAGATAGATGCCAGAAAGCCAGATATAGTGATCGAAGACAAAAGGAGCATTGATCATTGAAATCACACACCCAGTGACTACAGTGTCCTGCATACAGACACACAAAGTCATAATTTCAGTCAGGATTTGCAAGCAGAAACTAGAACAATGTGGAAGAAAGATACTCAGATAGTTCCGATAGTAGTAGGAGCAACGGGTCTTATAAAAAAAAGAGTCTACAATCATATTTAGATATGCTACCAATACATGTAAGTCCGTACGAATTGTAGGAGGAGTCATTAATGGGCACATTACAGGTGCTGTGAAGAGCACTTTTGGCTCACATCAAAGAGTGAAACAATACTAATTTCATGAACTTTAATCGTAGTTTGACTTAGGAATGGGGTCCATTCCCGTCGCTGTATTAGAAGTCCAAAAGACTTGGAGAAATTAAAAAAGCAAGACCTATATCTATGTAGATATGATGAGATGACATACTTGTGTATATGATTAAAAAGCATTCCATTATGGCAACTAAGGGTATGTGGGTAGAGCCTAAGCAGACCCTCCTCACACTAGAAGATGCCAATGTCATTGAGGTTACAGAAACTTTTTTTCAGAGCTGCGGAGAGCACCCCTACTTTACCAGGCTATACCTCATTCCATACTTTCTGACTCCAAAACAAGGTCAGAAAGACTAAGGGTGGTGGAGTCTCTATCTTCATTAAGGACAGGCATACCTCCAGAATGGGTTGCCAGTAAGATGCACTGGAATTTCTCCAAGTGAATCTGACAGTTGGCAAGACACCCATCCAAGTTATATAGCCAGCCATAGACCCCTCCTCATTGACTCAGCACACCCACTCCTCCTACTTGACTTCATCAAGCTACCCCTAACACCCTGATCCTCGCTGACTTCAACTACCACAGACTAGGTGAACTATTCTTGCACTAATGCACTCACCCAACAGTTCCTTGACTTCATCAGTTCTAATGCACTAGACCAGCTTGTCTCATCCCCCACAAGGGGAGATAACATTCTGGACTTGGTTTTCTCCAACATGGCTAACCACTGCACCACTCCCATAGTATGTTCTTCCATGGTGAGATCAGATCATTGGTCTATCTCATTCAAAGTTTCTATCCCACTCAACTCCTCCCCAGCAGTAACCAGACTAAAAAACTTCTCAAAAGCTGACTACAACCACCTAAGGGAGGGTATCAGTAGCTTCACACCATCATCGCCCTCCTCAGAGGATGCAGACAACTATGCTGAACAGTACACCAATGCAGTATACAATCACCTGTACAACTGCACGGACTCAGCCATACCCAACAGAACTAAAGCCAGTTCCTGAAGGAAACACAAACCTGTCTGGTGGACAACCTCTATCAACAGATTTTACAAGAAAAGGAAGAGACTGTTGTCCAGGGGTAAACAGGAACAGATTCCAAACTGGAAAAACTCCCTCCTCAGCCTCAACAAGCAAATTAGATCACTAGTGAAAACCTCCAAACTCAATTATGAGTTGAAACTAGCCTCCAAAACAAAGGGAAACAAGTCCTTCTTCAGTTACATCAGGAACCTTCATTGCAAAACCCAGGTTTGTTCCGAATTAGTACTTACTGGTAACCACTTACACTGATCCTGTTGACTTAGTCAACCTGCTAGCTGATAGGTTCAGTGCAAACTTCACCCCCCTACCCCCGCAAAGGCCCATTTGACATCCCCAATACTTGCCCCACATCTCAGTTGATCAAGTGTTAAAGGCCCTATCCAAGGCAAAGAACATAGCTTCCATGGGACCTGATAGTATCATCCCAGGCTGTATTTTACACCATCTCCAGCAAGAACTAGCTTCACCATTGAGCACCCTATTCAATCACAGTCTAATTACAGGCTTCATTCCAGCAGAGTAGAGAACTGCCACTGTCATCCCCTTGCACAAAAGTGGTGTCACTACTGACCTGGGAAACTATCACCCCATTAGCTTGACAAGTCTAATCTGTAAAGCCATTATGTATTATTATGGATCTCAAACAAGGACACAGGCAATCTCCAAACACTTGACCCCACCCAATTCAGATTTGTCAAGAGCAGATCTTACCCATTGAACCTGACTGACTTCTTTGAGACTGTCACCAAGGCCCTGGATGAGGGAAAGTCAGTATACACAGCTTACCTTGATTTGGCTAAGGCCTTTGACACAATCCCCCACTTGGGAATCATCGAAAAGTTAACACAGCTTGGCATAAATCCCCATCTTGTCAGGTGGGTGGCCAAATGGCTCACTGATAGGACCCACAAAGACAAAACAGGTGACACCCTCTCCGACAGCAGACCTGTCACTATTGGTGTTCCCCAGGGATCTGTCCTGGGACCCCTACTGTTTGGCATCTACTTCTCAGAGGTCCAGACAAAGACAAAGGGCCTGTGGCTGAGCAAGTTTGTGGATGACTAAGTTGGGTGCTGTCATTGACTCCCCAGATGATGATAACATACTGCAAGAGGGTCTCACAGCAACAAGTGACTGGTGCCAAAGTCATGGCCTTAAGTTAAAACACAAAAAATGTGTTATACCATTCAGCAAAAACATGGCTCCTACTGATTACCACATTAACTGCAACCACCTAAGCACACAACCTGTGCTGAGAGACCTGGGTACTCAGGTTGACAACAATCTCGCATCCAACCATCATGTGGCAGCAGTGGTCAGAAAAGCCTTTTACTTGGTTCATCTCATAAGTAAAGGGATTGCATTCAGAATAAAGGAGGTTATTACCTCTCTGTACTCCTCCATCATTATACCCATAATTGAGTATAATACCTCTTTGGTTATGTACCTCTCCGAGCATCTGCACCAACTGGAAGGGCCACAGAAATACCTCACAAAGAGAATCCATGGCTTCCAACATCTGTCCAGTGTGGACAGGCTCAAATCACTATCACTCTACTCAGTATCATACAGATTGCTCAGAAATTATCTGTGTCTCGCCTACAAGGCAATATCGGACCCTGACCTACGAGAGATGCTCCATATCCGTAAGTCTAACTCCTCGCGCATTACCCTCTTGATAGGCCTAAATCTAATATGCAACATCAACAAAAACTGCTGGAGTGACAGGTTTGTCTCCCACAGGCTTGCCCGTCTCTGGAATAGACTTCCCATACACGTGAAACAGAGTACCTCTCTGACCCTCTTCAAGTGCAGCCTTGATGAGTGGATGGGAAACCACAAATTTGTCCCAGGGGTTCCACCTTTGTCCCTCACTGACAGGGGTGACAGGTGCTGACTGAGGGTTCTTTTTTGAGGATAAACTCTTGACTAGGCTTGTAAGGGCCCCAGGGCCACTAGCCTAGTAACCTTCTATGACTCTCTCATCCAGATAACAATAGAAAAAGTGAGAACTAGAAGCACTAGATGGCAAGACACAAGCAGAGAAAATGTTTTGTCTTTTTAGTTTTCTATGAAAGTCAGGCATATTTTTATCAACCAGAGGAGAAATTGTGGACAATAACAAATGAAAGGGTGAAGGAATTTACTAGGGAGGGGAAGAGGGCAACAGTTAAGTGAGCTAAGCTGATCCTTCTAATAGAACAAGGTAGCGTACGCTTACCTGATTTGAAGAGATATTGAGCTACACAGTTGAGGCTCATATACAGTGTAAGCAGAAGGCTAGAATTCAAAGTAGAAAGGAATGATGAAGGGGGGGGGTTCAAGAAACAAGGACAGGTAGGAATTTGGATGAATATGAGGAGAACCACCACCACCATATAGAATATTATATTCATAAAGCTGCTGAAAGTATTCTAATAACTAAGTCAAAATGGGAATGGAGAAAGGAAATTTTGCCAATAGGGATGACTGCAAGAATGGGTACAGAAAATAGGCAAGAGGAGTGGCTGGAATTTATTGGAGTAAACTGATAAAGGAACCAAGGTACTGGGAGTAAATAACTAGAGAGAGAAAGGTAAAAGAGTGGGATAAGGACAAGATGATGTTTGGGATTGTTACAGTCTGCCTTCCCTAGCAGAGTATAGGCAAAGCCCAGAGATAGGAGAGTCCAGATATATGTACGACTCCAAAATATGCAACAAAGTCTAGAAGATTTAGGATCTTTGCTTGGAAATGTTTGCAAAAGTATTTTTATACCCCAAGTAGACTCCAAAGAAGTTTTCCTCAGGTAGGTAGCAAATGCTGGAGGTGTTCTGGGGAAGAAAGAGGGAACCTTGAACAGTTTTTGGGAGTGTGGAACATAGTTTTTGGGAGTATGATGACTTGGCAGATTGCAAAAATTCCCTGCCAACTACTCTATCAGAAATACTGGATATGCAAATTGGTATAACTAAGGAAATTAGTTTATTGAGCAATGATACAGAATCAGAACTGCCTAGACATCATAAGGCCTTGCTGAGTCTAATTATGGTGGCTGCCAAAAAAACATTTTCTTAAAATAGAAATCAAAGTCTAAGCCAGCTGTACTAGAAGTAATGAATATAGTAATGGAGATAAAACAACTGGAAATGTGAGTTTAGCAAAGGGTAGGAGCAAACTACATTAAAAAATGGGACTTGTGGGAACAAGACATGCAAAATAATGTTCTGGAGGAGGAATGAGTTGAAAAGAAGGCAGAATTTGAATGATGTATGTAATCTTTGACTGGCAATGACTGATAGATTATATGTGGTATATAATGTTTGCAAATAAAAATATGTCAAACTGGTTTGTTTTCACTTATATAAATATATGATTGCCAGTGATGTAAGTGATTATTTAAGAAAGATGTTTCTTGTTCAAAAAAAATAGAGAGAGAGAGAGAGATAGGGGAGTCCTAAGTGAAAAACCTGCTCTGGCAGAGTTTTCAATTGAATCTGGAAGAGAATCTGCTGTGAAAAAGGGTAGTTTTGAACTGAAGCAAAAATATCCATTACTGGCACACCCCATATTAAGGCAGATGGGTTTGAATATGCTCTTCTTCAGAGTCCAATAGTGAGGGCACACTTCTGACTTGCTGAGGTGATCTGAAGAGAGTTATTCTCTCCTGGAATGTATTGCGCTAGGAGATGAAGGCCCAGGTCCTGTGCTTTGTCCCATGGGGGTGTAGTTAGGCAGCACAGGCAGTAAGAATGTATGCCCACCTGCTTATTTATGTACCACATCACTGTGATTTTGTCTGTAGAGTTCCTGATTTCCAGGTAACAGCCATAATTTCCTTTAGAGTTGTGTGTTTTTGATGAAAATTGTGTTCCCATTTTCCTTGATCTTAGAAGCCATTGGAGCGTAGTCCCCAAGCAAATTGCAAGCAGATACACCATTGAAATTCCCTTTTTAGGAAGGAGATGAGTGGAATTTCTTGGTTGACGGATTGATGATTCCAAATATTTTTCAAGTACCATTATATTTTCTGCATGCAAAACCTGTCTAGAAGAATAAAAACGTTACGTACTTAGCATAACGCTCCATCTGTGTTGTCCTTTTCATTCTTCTTCAACTGATGGGTTCGGATCCAATCCCTCAGATTCAACTCGGCTGTTGCTAAAGTTTGTGGCAACCAAAAACTCTTGAGCTTCTCCCTTTCCCATAATAAACCAACCCTAAGTTACTTCAAATCTTGCTTGCTGATCTTACCAGAAAGAAAATATTTATCATGCATAAATAAAAGAAAAGTAAAACTGCATGTATTCAAAGCAGCAAGAGAGTATATCTGGAGCTCAATATCAAGGACAGTGATGTCCCATAAACAACTCATTCTTCCAGAAGATTGTAAATAGAAAGGATGGGGGTTGACGGATGAGAGGAAGAATGAAATGGGCAACACAGATGGAACATTATGGTAAGTACATAATTGCTTTATCTGATGATGTCAACTTTCATTCTATTCTCAGCTGATGGAGTAAAGTCCCCAGCAAACTAAAATCCAGGGTGGACTCTAAGGAAGGATATTCTTGAGCACAATTGAACTAAATGATGGTCTATCCCTGGAGACCAGATTCAGTTTGTAATGTGTAACAAAGGTATGTGGAGAAGCCCAAGTAGCTACTGCGAGTATGTACACTCTGGAAAGGAAAACTGAAGAAGTTGCCATGGATCTAGATGAGTGAGCTCGTACTGGTTGTGGTAAGGTAATACCAAATTTTTTTATAAATAAGAGAAATGCAATCAATTAGCCATCTGGCTAAAGTTACTTTGGCAACTCGTTTACCCAATTTCAAGGCTGCAAAGGAAGCAAACAATTGGTCTGTTTTTCTTATGTCTATTGTTCTATGCAAGTAAAAATGTAATTGTCTGTGAACGTTCTAATAAATGTAACATATATTCACCTTTATTAGCAAATTTGGGGAAGAATACCAGCAAATTAATGGCTTGACTGATATTCAGTTCTGAAACCACCTTGGGAAGGATGGAGGCAATTGTTAGTAATGTCACTATCCTTGTGAAAAATCAAGCATGGAGGTTTAGAAGATAATGCTTGGAATTCTGAGATTTGTCTAGCAGATGTAATGGCTATTAGAGTTTTCCAAGTAAGATATTAAAGGTCACAGTTAACTCCTGGTTCAAAGGGGGAATGTATAAGTGCCTGCAGTACCAGATTGCAGTCCCATGATGGAGTGGGTTCCTTAAAGGGAGATCTTAAAGTAGAATGCCTCACATGAAAGCTCTACATAACTTATGAGAGGCTACTAAGGAATTCTCAAATCCAATATGAAAGTTAGATATCGCTGCTAACTGAACTTTAATGATTGAGGAACTAGTTCCATCTTTAAACGGTAGGGCCAAAAATTCGAACAAGTTACGTATCAGATTTGAAAAAGGTTTAGCATGATTTTGATGTGCCCAGTACACAAATCTTTTCCATTCACTGAAATAGAGTTTAAATGTTGAAGTTGTATGGGAAGATAAAAGTATGTGTCGGCCAGGTGAAGACAGCATAGGTTGTCTGGCCATCAATGGAATTGAAGAAACCAGGCTGTCAAGCCCGACGTTTGATATGTCTGGATGGATCATGTCTGTCGGTTAAGACAGGAGGTCTGGAGTTGGATCCAGAATCCAAGGTTGGTGAAAAGGTGCAATGAGGATGACTCTGCCCTTCAACATGGCATCTTTCTGTAGGAATTTGGGAATTAATGGGATTGGTGGACAGGTATAAAGTTGACTGAAGGCCCAATCGTGAAGTACAGCATCTCTCAGTGGATCCCCCGTGGGAGTATTAGGGCAAAGTAAGCTGCTGCATCTGTTGTTTAGGCAAAAAGAAAAAGATCTCAGCAAAGCTGACCCCATCGATGAAAAAATCACATTTATCACGTTGTTGTTGACAGACCGCTCGTGAGGTAGGAGAATGCACCTGCTCAGTTTGTCTGCTATTACACTGGACTTCTCCAGAATGTGTGCTGCTATGAGAAAGCGGTTGGATGAGATCACCCATTGCCACACTCTTGAGTCCTTCTCGACACAAGGGGTACAATTGGTCCCTCCTTGTATGCTGATGTACCGAACTACTGACATATTGTCCATTTGAATTGCAATCTTCTTTGAAAGGAGAACATCTTGGAAAGCCTGCAACACTAAAAGCACTGCTCTCAGTTCTAGGACACTGATGTGCAAGTTGGCCTCTTTAGGGGACCAACTGCCTTGGACTCTTTTCCTCAGAAAATGACTCCTCCATTCCAACTGGGAAGCCTCCATGGTCACTATGACCTTGGGTTGTGGGAGAATGAATGGACAGCATTGTACAACCAGATGTTACTGAATCCACCAACTGAGATATCTCTTGCATGTCTGGGTGATTCGTATTGAAGTTGACATGGATTGGTAAAGTATCCATTGGAAAATCCTCAAGCAAAATCTGGCTGAAGGTAATAGTGTTATTGCTGCTGACATTCTAGAGCTTGAAGGACCAACTGGACTGAAATTATGGTACTGCAAATTATTTTTCTAACCTGTGATCTTACAGTTTGAACTCTTGAGGGAGGCAGGGAAGCTATCATTGACTTTGTGTTGAACAGTGCTCCTAGGAATTCCAAATTTTGAGTTGGTTCCAACTGAGACTTCTTGCATTTTATGGTTATTCCCAGAAGAGAACATGTCTGGAGAACCTGCTCTCTTGCTCTCCTTAACTGATGCCTGGTTGAGTCAGTAAGGAGCCAGTCATCTAGATATGGGAATACCCAGAATCCTTACAGTCTAAAATGAGCTGCTACTACTGCTATACATTTGGTGAACACCCTTGGGGCTGTAATGAAACCAAAGGGCAGAACCTTTAACTGGTAATGACTGGCTCCCAGCCAGAAGCATAAGTACCTTCTGGATCATCTGTTCATTTTTATGTAATAGTACACATCCTGAAGGTCTATCGAGCACATCCAGCCGTCCTTGCTCAGAAAAGGCAGAATGGACTGAACTGTGACCATCCAAAACGTGGTACATTTAACTGACTTGCTTAAGATGCTGAAATCCCAAACTGGTCTCCAGTCCATGGTTTTCTTTAGCACTGAAAAGAACATTGAGCAAGTTTTGGATTCTATCTGGTCTGGAGGGACCTCTAGGATGATTCTTTTTCTAGCAACTTTTGTATTTGAACTGCTGCTTCTTTCATCTGACTGGGTGAAACAACGGGAATTTTTATTCAGAATGGAGGTGGAAGGGAAAAGGGTATAATATAGCCTCTGGAAATAATCCACTGCACCCAAGTATCTTCTGTTATGTCTAGTAAGGCTTCCTGGTGTAGGGATAAATGAGCCCAGATTGCCTCCAGAAGTGGGCAATTGGGCTTCTTTTCAGCAGTGCTGGTAGGGTCTGTGAAAAAAAATAATCTCTGGACCCTTGGTTCTGGGGGCCTCTTCTGCCATGGGTGCATCACTGACCATTATAGTTCCCCCCTCTGCTGCTAGGAGACCTTTCTCCAAGTTGTGTCCTGGAAAGGACCCTAAGACTTTTTGAACCACATTTTCTGACCACCTAATTGATTCCTAGAAACGGGTCTTTGAGGGGTCAAGAAATGTACGCCACGGCAGATAGGGTCTTTCCATCTTTCTCATACCTGGATAATGTATCCTTCACTTTGGGGCCAAACAAGGATGTGCTGTCAAAAGGAGCATTGATGAACGAAGACTTGAAGGACAATACAAAATCACATAAGCGCATCCAGGCATGTCTCTTGATGAAAATGCCTGAACCCACTGCCCTTAAGGTTCCTTCAGCTAAATGTGAAATGAATCTTATGGATGAATTAGAAATAGAGTGCAGGGTAGCCAACTGAGATGTCACAGGCAATTGGACCTCTTCAGAAATGGATCATGAGAGGGTATTTGAGGGTTCTTTAATCAAATCCCTCTGTAACCTTGCAAAATATGCCAAATAATTTGGCGACCTTAAGGTGAAGGTCGCTGAAGCATATACATATGTCCATCTCCCTAGACTCCCTGTTAGGGGGATGAACAGTGGAACCTTCTTCAGCAAGTTCTTTTTTGGTGACTGCTGCCATGACCATGAAATCAACGGGCACCCCTTTATCCCAAAACTGCTTATGTGAAGGTGGTGCCATAATCATGTCCAGTCTCTTGGGTATGGGCTCAACTGTCTTCGGTTTCTTCCATGCTCACTGAGAGACTAACTCAATAAGAAAATGTGGAACATGCTCTTATTATAAGTACATTGATAAATCTAGATGTTTTAGAAATCCAGACACTAGGTACTTATGACAACTGAAAGCGAGTGCTAATTGCAACACCCAGAACATTGTATATGTTTGCTCATTGTGTAAGTTGTTTCAAATTTTATATAGGAAAGACTAATAGATGGCTCAGGGAAAGGATAAGGAATCACTTGTACTGCATTAAGAAAGGGCATAACTATGGTGCTTTAGCAAAGCATAACCTTGCAGCAGGGGAAGCACATAGTTTTTGTTTCAGGTGATACATGTGCAAATGGAGAACAAGAGGTTGGGAAACATGGTGAATGACATTGAAAGTGCAGAGCTTCAGCAGATTTTAAGATTGGGGGCACATCGTGGGTCTGGGTTGAATGATTGTGCCCCCCTTAAGCCTGTATTAAAAGCTAGGAAACTACGGAAATAATGTGAAAGATGGGTTTTAAACTACGTCTCTTTAAACCACTGTTTTTATTTGATTTTTTAATTAACTGATTTTTGGAGGGAATTTGCTGTTTTATGATTGGTGGGAATCATATGTGATATATTGTATAAGCTGTTATGTCTGATGATGTAATGTGGAACATTATGAAAGCGCTTACATTGTACCATTAAACGTTTTTGGATTTTATCATCGCCTTTTGGATTTCAATACTGTTTTGCCTTTGGCCATCTGGTTTCTTGTCTGTGGACTGCTGGGCTTACTCCCAGTTCCTTTGGTTTCTTTTTCTGTGTCTGTAGTCATGTTAGAATATGTGTTATCAGAAATTGATTGGATGAAACTGCCCATTGCTACACTCTCATAGCTTCTCGACAAGGGGGTAAGAGATTTGGTACCCCATTGTTTGCTGATGTACCAGACCACTGACACTATCCATCTGGATCACAATAGTCTGGGTGGGGAGAGTATCTTAGAAGGCCTGCAAAACTGGCAGGACAGCTCTCCTTTCCAGGACATTAATACAAGTGCTTGCCTCTTCGGAGGACCATGTGCCTTGGACTGCCTTTCCCAAGAAGTGCCCCCAACCGGATCTGGGAGAAGTCCATGGTCACTGCAGCCTTGGGTTGGGGGGAAGAAGAAAGGGAAGACCTTCTTGTACTTGACTGGAATGTATCCACCACAGAAGATATTTTTTGCAAGCCAGTGTTATTTTGCTCTGATTAGATAAAGGTTGGCAGAGAATAGTCCATTGAGTTGCTAATGTCCACTGAAGAATCCTTATATGATACTTTGATAATAGTACCAGGATGAAAGTCACTGGCATGGATCACAACACCTGAAGGATCAGTCGAGCTGAAAAAGAAGAAATTTAATGATCGTTCTGACCTGGAACTGAATAGTCTGAACTCTTGACAGAGACAGAGAGAAAGAGGCTGTTTGAGTAACTGTATTGACAGCAAGGCACCGAAGAATTCCATTATTTGTGTTGGTTCAAAATGAGATTTGTTGTGACTGATTGAAATCCCCAGGTGGGAACATCACTGGAGTATGCAGTCTCAAGCTTGAATCAGATGAAGCCTGGTCAGAGTGGTTATGAGCCAGTCATCTAAATATGGAAGCACATGGAATCCCTGCAGTCTCAAGTGAGCTGCTACTATGGCCATACACTTGGTAAACACAATGAGGGCTGTGGTGAGACCAAAGGGCAGAGCTCTGAATTGGTAATGACTGGCTTCCAGCCGGAATCATATCTCCTGGATTGTCTGTTCATTTTGATGATAGTATACATCCTTACAATCTACCAAGCACTTCCCCTTGTCCGTGTGCAGAAAAGGCAAAATGGACTGAACTGTTACCATCCAGAACTTTGTGAACTGAACCAACTAATTAAGATTGCTGAGATCCAAAACTGTTCTCCAGTCCTCTGTTTTCTTTGGCACTAAAAAGAATCTTGAGTAAGTTCTGTACTCTTTCTTTTCTGGGGGGACTTCTTGGGTGACTCTTTTTTTTCTAGCAGCTTATCTCCATTATTTTTGCTTTCCTCTGATTGGGCGGAACATCAGAGATTTTGTTTACTACTAGTGGGGATAGATGAGAAAATCTTCTGCACCCACAAATCTTTTGTAATTTCTAGCCAGGCTCGATGGTGCAGGGATAAATGACCCCTGACTGCCTCCAGACATGGAAAGTTGGGCCTCCTTTCAGGAGCACTGATATGATCTGTCAGAGAAAGTATCTCTAAGTCCCTGGTTAAGCAGACTACCTCTACTATGGTGACGGCATCTTCCATTCCTCCTCTGCCCCTGGGGGAGCTGTCTCCACGTGGATCTTGGAAGGGACCTTGGGATTTTTTGAACCACATTTTCCATATGACTCATTAGTTCCTAGAAAAGATCTGTTGAGGGGTCAAAAAACATACACCCACAGCAGACAGGGTTTTTCCTTCCTGCTCACACCTAGAGTGTGTGTCTTTTACTTTGGGGCCAAATAAGGAACTTCCCTCAAAAGGAGGATTGACAAATGAAGATTTGAAGGGTTCTGCAAAATCACACAAACACATCCAAGCATGTCTCCTGATGGAAATGCCTGAACCCACCACCCGTGAGGTACCTGTGGTAAATAAGTCTAATGGACGAGTTTGAAATGGACTGAAGGGTAGCCAGCTCTGAGGCAATAGTGCTTTCTGCCTTAGAGGATATGGTCCCAGTGAGGGATTTGGCAAGTTCTTTAATCAAATTCTTCTGGAATATGCCAAAAAATTCAGCGACTGAAGGACAAAGGTCACCGAAGTATAGACACGCTTCCCAAATCTGTCCAGCACCTTAGACTTCCTGTTAATGGGGGAGGGTGGACAGAGTTGTTCCATTAGTTCCTTCTTTGTGGCTGCTGCTACTATCATGGCATCAACTGGTACTCCCTTGCTCCAATACTCTCTGTCCTTCAGTGGTGCCAGAATCCTATCTGGTCTCTTGAGGATAGGCTTGATGGTGTCAGGCTCCTTCCATACCCATCCAAAGACCCAATCAATGAGCTCATCAGCAGGCAGTGTCACCTAGGAGGGAGACAGGCCAGCTCCAAAAGCCTCCAGGAATACCAACTCCCCTTGGGAAGTGTTGTCGGGAGGCCAATCACCTCTTTGCTTTAGGAGTTCTAGGATGTCTTCAAAATGAGACATCATTGGGTGGTGATCTTAAGGGACCCTTCTCCCTTATCAAAGTCGGTATCTTCTGTGACAGCCTCCTGTGGAGAGTCCAAGTGCCTCCTTTTACACTTTCTCTTCCTAGGAACTTCTTTGGTGGGATGCTCCAGAGAAGTGTCAGAGGAGATCAGTGTACAGTGCAGGTTATTGGTTAAGGTTCTAGAGAAAGAGTGGAACAGAGTTGGGTAGTCGAAATCGAAGAGAGGAGAAAAGTCTGAACTCTTACAACAGAGAAAGCTCTTTCCACTACCTTGAAAGTAGAATGCCAAGGCCAGATGGAGACTGACTGCTCCGATAAGACATGCTTACGGTCCGTCAGTTCCCTCCACCCAGAAGGCAAACTACTCAAAGAGGGAGTCAGAGCTGAACTATCTAGTGCTGAAGCTCCGAGGGGCTCTGAAGTGCTTGATGCTGACCCACTCAGAGATGCCACCGGAGTTGAAGATACCAGTATCTTCAGATCCAATGCAGACTACTGAATCTTCGAATCAGACAACTCTGAAACCAATGGTCGGATCAGAGGAGGAGTCAATAATGGGGGAGTAGTACTGCTTAAAAGTCTCCGGACCTGATAGAGTCAGTCCATCAGCTCCCTCCACCCAGAAGGCAGACTACTCAAGGAGGGAGTCAGAGCCGAGCTATCTAGCGCCGAAGCTCCGAGGGGCTCTGAAGTGCTTGGTGCTGACCCACTCAGAGATGCCACTGGAGTCGAAGATACCAGTATCTTCCGATCCAATGCAGTCTACTGAATCTTCGAATCAGACAACTCTGAAACCAATGTTCGGATCAGAGAAGGAGCCAATAATGGGGAAGATGTACTGATTAAAAGTCTCCGGACCTGATGGAGTCAGAGTCATAAGAACTTTCATTTGAATCTGTTTCGAGAGGAACTTCCTCATCATCCTGTCCACATCGTCTTCAGTCAGACTTTTGGAAGATCATATAGTGGATACTGTTAAATATGGTCTGGAGAGATTATGTCTCGGTGACCATTCCAAAAAGGGGAAGGGAACTAACAGGAGACAGGATCCAGAACCAGTTGCAGCCATCAAATCTGAGGGGATTTTTTTGGCTGATATGTCGGATCCGACACTTTAGGTACTTTACGTGGAGGTTCAGATACTGGAACCAAAGTAGTAGTCAGATCTAGGGAACATTTTCTGGATTCCTTATGAAAGGAATCTCCTTTCTTGTCAGATTTTTTTGGGAGGTTGAGCCCCAGATGATGTCATTGCAGACTTAGAGTGGAGCAAACTTCTTAAAATCAGTTTATTTTTCCTATTGATTAAGGCTCTTGGAATGAAGGCCTTACAAATGTCACATTTAGAATCAAGCTGTTTTGGGCCTAAACAGTAGACACACATAGTATGTGTACTGGATAATGGAATTTTATAGCCACAGGCCATACACTTTTTAAAACCAGAAGGTTTCGCAGACATTGCTCAGAAGAGTAAACAGGATTAATATGGAAAAGTTTTTTGCTTTTTTTTTTATATAAAGGATAAGAGGGAAAACATACTAACTATGATAATTAAATATGCACTTTAAAGTACAATAAAGGGAGCATACCCATGATAGTAATCAAGAAACATGCAAATAAAGGAATATAATTTTAAATAGTAAAAGAGAAAGGAAGACTATATGGGAGGGAGGATAGTACTAAAGAGACTGAAATATTATAAAGGCTGTAAAGTTATTCAAGTAATAAGGATCTGACTCACAAAGAAGCTGCTACACTCAAAAGTATACAGTAATCATGTCAGTGCACTAAGGTGGCAAACGAGACTTGAGGTATGTTAGGTCACTAGGGCATTATGGGTAAGGGAGGAGCTTGAGAGTTTTAGTGTTCCACAAGCTGGAAGAAGCGGTTGAGCTAGATCTTAGCAACGGATCCAAACTCAACAGTTGAGGAACGAATGAAAATGACAACATCAGATCTATAATTTCATTCAATCTGAGTGCAAAACAGTAATTACAATATTTGCAAACAATGTTTTGAAGTCTCAAATTAGAGTCGACCATGTTGTTATTTAACTTTGAATATACATAGCCCTTTGAAGTTCTTAGTAATGCAGTATGGCACTTGCTCAAAAAAAGGTTATGCAGCTGTGCTTTATGATCTGCATATTTATCAAGAAGCCTATATGTTACTTCCACTTCTAATCTGAGAACTGTTTTTAATAAAAATTATATAAAACTTTAATTTATGAACAGTAGTATCAGTCTAAAACAATTGAAGAAAAAAATATGCAAAGGAAAAACACTATCAGCTAAATGATTTGGAACTGGAAAGACCTAAATACGGCTTAAGAATAATATTTTCTTTAAGGGGCACATGCCATCTAAGACCAGAGAAAGAGTAGAAGCATTAGAACCTTATAATTTTCCTCATGCAGAGGAACTTTTGAGAGCTTGAAAAAATTATATTTGACAGCTTGAAAAAAATGATATAACACAATTGTCAATGAGCAGATGCACAAATATTATGAACATTGCTACAAGAGTTCTTCCTGAAGTAAGATACATTAACATCACATATATATTGTAACTTCAGTTTACCTCCAATTAGCGTTTTTATTTTTTAAATCCATATGCAAAGCATTTAAGGACAATAGCCTTAAAAATGGAAAACTGAGGAGAATAATTTAACATATTCTGATTCTTGTACGTGAACAGTTACAACTGTTCACGTACAATAAACAGAGTTGGACCGTCTTTTGTGCTCTACAACTGGTTCTGAGTTTTTATATGAGTATATTTGATATTCAGATTCTTGATTCCATGGCTTTCAGTGATTTCTTTTACAGTATTTAGAAAGTCAGCTCTACCTTCTTTTGTTCTACTCTAGTTTTCTTGTGACATTCTTCTGTGCTCTTTCTTTACATTCTGAATGTGAGTTCTGTGGGTAACATGTCAGACAGAATATCCGTGTTTGCAAACGCAGTCATGGAGTAAGTCAAGTTGGCATTAAAATTACTATTCTGGGAGTACCGATTCAAAGATTTATTTATTTATTTATTGATATTTGTTTAGCAGGAAAGTCCAACTGGGCCACAAAGAACCCATTTTCAGTGGAGGCCCAGGGAGAAATTCTCCAAGTACAAAGCAGAACAAAGTAAAAATGAGTAGTAGTAAATACATAGACTTTCAATAACAGGAGCTAATGAAAATACAGTAAAGACAATAGCGCAAAAATAAAAGATTATGTACTAGGATAATTATAGAATATTTTACTTAACATATACAGTAGGTATCTATACTAGTTATGGCATAAATAATTTATGGTAGACATAAGAAGGAAAAGAAATAAGTAGCTTATTGTTTAGAAAAGAAAAAAAAGGAAATTAGGAGATTGAAAATGGGTGAATAGAAGTGGAATAAGGGAAAGATAAAACTGAAGTGGTTAAGATATATAGGGCTAAGAGTTAGGTAGAGGAGTAGAGAGGAAAGAATAAGAGGGAAAAGTAAGGTGATAAAGGAAGACAGAGTTTACAGTAGAAGAGAGAGAAGGTGAAGAAGGGGTGTTGAAATGGCTAGAAGTTAGGCTGGAGTTAAGCAAACTGAAGTTGACTTTTTACTGTTGTGCAACTGCTGAACCTTCCCTTTGCTTTATGGCCCAAACGAACATAAACTCTGACTGCCTGACATGAGGTTTTTTATTGGTATCGTATAACTATGTAATTATAGAATGGATGTATTGAAAATTAGTTATGAAAAATAACATCTGCATCATGCGTAGAGAAAATGAACAATATGTTCAAATAAAAAATATTCAAAGTATTTACATTACCCAAAAATATATAAGCTGTATGCATCATCTTATTTGTTTGTGGCTTCAGACTTCACACTTCTAGCTACTGCAGATGCAAAAAGAGTAACTAAAAAAGACTAGATGGTACTTTTTCAAACTAAATGCATATTACTAATTTACAGGGCTGTCAATCTTTTCATTAGAGAGACAGTACAGTTGTGTACACTTACCATAAATGTAGATGTTAGAGTGTATTCACTGTTGCAGTCATTACAATTGGGTTATCCTGCTGGCAGCCTACCCTCAGTCGGCCTGAATTCCAAAGTCTAGGTCTGGCGTTGGTTGCTGTCACCTCTTCCCTGACGTCAGTGCGCAAGGGGTAAAAAAGATGCAGCCGACGCCATTTTCTTCAGTTTTTCTTGCCCCAGATGTCAGGTGCCCCCAAAAGGGTAGGCTAAAAATATATCAATAAAACATGCATGCAACAAGGTATATATTTTGCCTTCATCTACAAACAAATAAACCACATAGGTTGTATAGAATAGAGATGTACAGACAAGTTCCAGCAAAGAAATGGGGGGTGGCGGGTAGGTAACCTGGACTGCAACAGTAAATACACTCGAACATCTACATTTATGGTAAGTGTACACAACTGTGCTATGTTCTTCATGTTTCACTGTTGCAGTCATTACAACTGGGTTGAATCCCAAAGCTAAGGTTGGGAGGCTGGAGCTAAATAGCATTAGGGGCGGCTATTAGGCCCTGCAGAACTGCAGTGGCAAAGCCTGCCCTGGATTTAGAGTAGAGTGGTAAGTGATAGTGCTTTGTGAAGGGGTACACTGAACTCCAAGTAGCAGCCTCTAAAATGTCTTTGGTTGGTACTCCCCTGAGGAAGGCTGCTGTGGCTGCTGCTCTGGATGAATGTGGCCTAATACCCTTAGGTACTGGCTTGCCATGTAGAGAATAGCAGAAACGAATGCAGTGGCCTATCCACTTTGAAATAGTCTGCTTTGAGATAGCCTTTCCTTGTGATCCTGCAGCATATGCCACTAGTAATTGATCTGTCTTTCTGAAAGCTTTGGTTCTGTTCAAATAGAAGCGTAGCTGTCTGTGTATGTCCAAAGAATGCAGAATTATCTCCCCCTTATTCTGTGGGTTTGGATAAAAAGTAGGCAGATGAATAGTTTGGTTAAGGGCCACACTGGACACTACACCTTAGGCATAAATGTCGGCTTTGTCCTCAGAGAAACCCTGTCTGACTTTACAAAATCTGTTAAAAAAATCTTAGCTTCAATAGCATGGTATTTTAGTTTAATTAATTGATTTGATTGTAGTGGATGTCTTTGTAAATACTTTGGTTATTTTATTGAATGTTATAACCATTTCTATTTTAATTACAAATAAATATCATAACAATTTTATACAAGTATGTTAAAAAAAAAAAGAGAAACCCTGTCTGGATAAAAAATGATAAAAGGTTCCACAGCCATGAGTGCCTGTAGCTCTGAGACTCGTCTTGCAGAAGTTATTGCTAGGAGCAGACCTGTTTTTCCAAGATAAAAACTTTATATCAGCTGCAGCAGCTCACTTGAAAGGAGGCAGGGTGAGTTTTTCCAAGACATAATTGAGGTCCCATGCAGGTATTGGTGATCTCCTTGGAGGCCTTAAATTTTTGGCCCCTCTGAGGTACTGCCTTAAAGGATGAGAAAAGATTGGTGGCTCTGTATTGTAATGAGCTGAAACGGCAGAGGCATGAAATTTTATAGATGAAAAAGATAGGCCTTTGTCCAGCATCTCAGTCACGTATTGCAAAATCTGAGGAATGTTTGGTACAGATGTGTCAATTCCTTGTGCCTGGTTCCAAGCACAGAATCATAGGATTTTCTAGTACTAGGCCTCCTGGCCCCCAAAATGACATCCATCACCGCTTTAGTGAGAGGTGTGTTTTGTGTGACTACATTATCTGCCATGCTGCCAGATTTAAGGTCTTGAGTTGGCTGTGCAGGATCTGATTGTTCTGCTGGGACAGTAGATGAGGTACTTGAGGTTAGATCCAGGCTGGGCATTGAGACAAGCTCCTTAGGATTGGATACCAGTACTGGCATGGCCAGTCTGGGGCAATCAGTATCATTTTTGGCTTCTCCTGTCTGACCTTTAGGAGTACCTTGGGGAGGAGAGGCAAAGGAGGAAAGGCATATACTGTTATGTTTTTCCAGCTGAAAGATAGGGCATCCACTTTCCATGCTTGTCTGTGATAAGTCCTTGTGCAGAATCTCTTTAGTTGGCAGTTGTGAGGTGAGGCAAATAGATCTATGTCCGGGCATCCCTATTTCCTTGTTATCATGCTGAAGACTTGTGGCTCCAATTTCCACTCGTGGGGATCCATGAGGTTTCTGCTTAGTTCGTCTGCCAGAGTATTTATCTTTCCTGGCAGGAATTGTGCCTGCAGATGTACTTGGTAAGTCAATGCTGTGTTCCACAAAGTCATGGTTAGTCTGCAAAGGGGGTAAGAATAAGTGCTTCCCTGCTTGTTTATGTACCACATGACCGTGGTATTGTCTCTCTATCAGTAGTTGTCCCGGATGAAGTAGGTCCTTGAAGGCTGCCAGGGCATTTTGAACAGCTAACATCTCTTTTTGATTGATATGTAGATGCATTTGGTTTATGGACCATGTGCCTTGAATGCATCATCCTGCCATGTGGGCTCCCCAGGCATAATCCGATGCATCTGTTGTTAATGTCTGTGAGGCCGGGGGTAGAGTGAATGGCTGTCCCTTGTTCTGGTGACAGGCCTTCGCCCACCATCAAAACTCCTGTTGCAAGCAGGGAATGAGAGCAACTATTGTTTCCAGGCTGTGGCAATGTTGAGTCCAAACACTTTTTAGGTACCATTGAAGTTTCCTCATATGCAGTTTTGCATATGGAATTAGTAGAATGCAAAATGCCATGAAGCCCAAAGTCTGCAGAATTTTTCTTGCAAATAACTGGGCCTTTGTTGCCAACAGTTTGAAATAGGTAGTCAGTTGTCTTCGTTTGTCTGGCGTGAGATAAGCCATCTAGGCAGTTGTATTTAAGCTTGTACCCAGGAATATTATCTCTTGAGAGGGTACTAGTTTTGATTTCTGTTCGTTGACTGTGTACCCTAGGCATGATAGTAATCTCTTTACAAACGCCAGATGCTGTAGTAGAATGTCCTTGTTATCTGCTTGAATGAGGCAGTCGTCCAAGTAAGGATACATTTGTATTCCTCTTTGCCTGCAGTATGCAATTACTGGTGCCAGGCACTTTGTGAAGACCCTGGGCGCAGTAGATAAGCCAAAGGCAAGTGCAGAGAATTGGTAGTGCATTGAGCCAGCTTTGAATCTGAGGTATCTTCTGCATGTTTGTCTGATTGGGACATGCAGGTATGCCTCTTTTAGATCTAAAGTCACAAGCCAAGCCTTCTTGCCCAACATGGGCAGAAGCTGCTGTATTGTCAACATTTTGAATTTTGGAATATCCAGATATGTGTTTAGAATAGACAGGTCCAGTATTGGTCTCCAGGCTTTGTCCTTTCTGGGTACCAAGAACAGTCTTGAATAGAATCCTTGTCCCTGCTCTTGCTCTGGTACTTGTTGAATGGCCCTCATGTCCATGAGGGATGAAACTTGTTTTTGTGCCCCTGCCCATTGATTGCGTGGTAGATGTGGCATACCATTTGGCCTTGGGAGGGTGTGAAAGTGGAAGCTGTAGCTTTGTGATACTATATTTAGAACCCATTTGTCCTGGATGATCATGTGCCAATTTTGTGAAAAAAGTGCTAGTTTTTCCCCCAAAGGGGCTGCCAAAAGATAACTGCTTGGAGCTGGAAGGGGAAAGTCGGTGAGACTGTTTCCTGTATGGCTGTGATTTTTCCTCTCCGCTCTTGGAGGTAGAAGCACCCCATTGTTTAGGCCTGTATGAGCCCTGGGGCTGTGATCTGCCTCTGGGGCGTCTGTAACTGCCTCTTTGTGGCCTATCGGCCACTGGAAAGGACCAATTCTTTGTAGGCCAGTTCCTGCTAAATCTGGGAGGCTGTACCTGCAAGAAATCCTTGACTGTTTGCATAGATTTAGCTTTGTCCTCCATTTTCTTCAACACCTCTTCTGCTTTAACACCAAACAAAGTATCTTGCTGTAATGGAGCATCTAATCATTTTGCTTTAACATGATCAGGCAAATTCTGCTCTTTTAACCAAGCATGCCCCCCAATGACAGAAACTGTAACAGCGGCTCTGCAGGAGGCTGCTAGAGAATCAAAACCACATTGCAAAGTATGCTTTCCAACTTGTTCAGCTGCTTGCAATAAATCCTGCATTTCCCCTTGTTGTCGGCACATTCTGAATTTGTTGACATTTTCTGTTTAAGCAGTGACATAAGATATTGCTGATATTTAAGCATATGAAATTGGCAATTTAAGGCTCTTACAGCCAAGGCTGCAGAAGTATAAATCTTTTTACCCCATATGTCTAGGGCCCTAGAATCCCTATCAGAGGGGATAGGGTTTTTTGCAGTAGAAGCCTTGACCCCTTTGGGACCCTGAGAGATGGTTTCTGGGTCAGCAGCAGGGTTTTTATAAAGAAATTTATGTGAATCAGGAACCCTGTAGTATCTGTCTGGCTTAACAGTAGCTGGTAGTAAAGAGTCTGGAGATAGACTGGACTGAAAATGCATCATCTACAATGTCTAAAACAGGTGAGATAGCAAGGGGCCTGTGTTGAGGCAATAAAAGGAAGTCTCGGAGCCTTTTCTTGGATTCTGAGTAATCCTGGCTCTCCCAGTGGAAATGCTCCCTCACAGTATGCAGCGTCTCCCCAAAAGAATAATCCTCAGGAGGGGAGGCTGAAGGGATAGATTCTTCAGCATCAGAGTCCTCATAGGGAGGAAGAGAATATTCCTGCTCAGATGAGGAATCGGAGGAAATGGAAACCTGGTCTGAAGATTTGTATTCTAGCTCTTGCCCAGGCCTCTTATCAGAAGGGGGATGGGAACCCCTGATCAAAGTAATAAGGTCTTCGGCCATTTTAAGCATCTGTTTCTTAGGCATGGAGAATGCTGTACTTGTTTCTTTGTCTTTACAGTTGCTTTAGTCTTTGCCTTTGAAACTGAAGTAGGTTTTACATACAACTGTGTAGGTCTGAAAACACACTCAGAAGCCAATGCCTGCTCAGCGGCTCCAGACCCATCTGAGGGAATAGTTTCCAAGTGTCCAATACCTTGAGTTTCCAGCAGCCTCATCGGCTCCACATGGGAGTCAGAAGCGGCCTGTGGCTCTGAGTTAGCGGGCGTCAGGGGCTGCGAAAGTGCCTCACTGAGAACCGGCGACAGGCCTAGCAGAAGCCTCATCGTCGGTTTTGGATCTTGGATGCCTGTCCTTTTCTTTTTCCTTGCGCTTTTTATAAACTCTGGTAGTCGGCTGTTCCGACGGCATTATGTAATTAAATCTTCTGCCAAAGTAATGGAATGCAAAATCGTACCAACGCTTAATAGTGCGTTGGTTAAATCTAGCACAAAACCAACAACTAGCAACGTTATGGTCAGGGCGTAGGCAAGGAATACAGTAAGAATGAAAATCCTTATGAGGTATTTGCTTCCCACAAGAAATACAATTGTTAACTTTTTCTGACATTGGTCTGGAGCAAGAAAAAAGTTTCCCCAATGGGGTACTTAGCTTTAATGAAGACTTCGGATCTGAATTTCGAATTTGAAAAACTCAGGAGTCGGCCGACCGGCACTTGCAAACTGCTTTTGCTTCGGGCACCGCACGGCAAGAAAGACTGAAGAAAATGGGGTCGGCTGCATCTTTTATACCCCTGGCGCACTGACGTCAGGGAAGAGGCAACAGAAACCGATGCCGGACCTAGACTTTGGAATTCAGGCCAACTGAGGGTAGCCTGCCAGCAGGATAACCCAATTGTAATGACTGCAACAGTGAATCATGAGGAACATCCACAGGTAATATACTGTTGTGCCCTTAAGTCATATTATCCTATTGTAACTGTGTTTTTTTATTAGTATTACTACTTTATTTTATCTATTGTCTAAGTTCTACCAGCTATAGTAATCTACGTGAAATACAAAATCCAATCATATCACCTTTAAAGGTAATCACTTGACTGGCTTAAGAAATTAACTTTCAGAAAAACACTCTCTTTCCCCTTTTCAATTAAAGTACATTACCTTATTTATGACAGTGACACAATATATGCAGTTAAGTCAATGGTCAAACTGTCTGTAAAATCTGTAATCAGGTAGACTGGTATAGTGACTATGAACCATCTGACAGTATTAGTAGTGTTATCACATGGTACTGAAAACACTATTTGTAAGCTGATAAAACCTTATTAAATACTGCAAAAGAGAACATGCTGAAATAGGACTTCACTCGACACAAATTTAAAAGTGATGCTTCATTTTCGCTCATGCTTAGAAAACAAATCCAACATTTAAAATGGAGCTCGCAGCTGTCCTTACATTAATATGCATAGCTCAGCAACATGGAATGTCAAGCAACATTTTAACACACAAATTAATTCAGCTGACTTCTTTACTGCATACTTTATGTGAAAAAGAGATAAGGCCTATAGAAACAATACCAGGTGTGACAATGTAGTTATAATAATAACTGCATTTTCAGCATTATCATTCAGAAATCATAACAGCATTATCAATCAGAAATCATAACTATACTCACCGACAATTCATGCTTCAAAATATGGAAGTTAAAGCAAAATGTCCAAATAAACCTCTTGTAACAGTGACAATATATTAAAAAAAAACATGACTATGTGGCTTTTTGCTGGAAATTTTTGGATTTGTGCACAGTTCTTGAACCAAGATGCGGAGAGCTATGTTGGATATTATTTTCTTCCTACAAAGAACAAGCTGAGAAGAGTAACAAACAAAATACCCAAAAAATGATATATGTAGGTTCAGTAAGCACACGTACCTGCACTTGCAGCACTAGCCCAGTATTTTCTTCTTCTTTACTTTGGAGTTGACCATGTAGACGTTCTTTCGTGGCCTCTATAGCTTTTGTTAATTGCACCGCTTTATAAGAATGACTCTAAAACAAAATTTACAGGCAAACTGTGCTTATAGTTCAAGAAATAACAATAATAAACATGGAAACTATGATACAATTTAAAAAGTGTTCAAATTCTTCAGAAAAATACAGTGTTTACTTCTTATAGGCAACATTACAGAATCACTAAAATATGTGCAGACAGATTCAGAAATGTCTGACATTCTACGTGATTCTAGTTAATGAAACATGGCATTACAAGTGTCTGATAATGCCCTTTACCTACTGCCAGCCTTGACAGTTATCAGTGAGACCTCTGTTCTTGCAGTATTACATTACAACACACAATACAAAGAGAAACAACACATGACAAGCCATCATATTCACATACTGTACAATCCCACAAAAGGGTGCTGTACAATATGCTCCACAGTCACTCAAGAAACTAACATGATTCATAAAAGAAACTCATGCTGCTGTTCTGCTGTGTACAGATCCATGCTGGTGTAATTTGGTCATGTTGCTCCATTACCACATACCTACTGTCTTGGCTATATGGCTACACTGTAATGTGTTTAGAACTTCTTCACAGAGAATTGCCCACAGCAGCTAGAGGTGGAAAACCACAGTACAAGCACAGGAATGGTTGGTGGTCTTACATCTTGCACGTGACAGCTGTTCCAGTAAATTCATGTCTCACCACTGCACAGCATATCATGAGCAATGGTTAACTATACATGTCACTTGACAGCATCCATTTTGGATGAATATGCTCACCATAGCGGTTGTCGATTCTATTCACCCCTGTACACAAGTATTTGCACATGGATACCCGCATTACCATTCTGCATCTATGCTGTTACAAGTAAGATTTTTATAAATGTTTCTATCTTTATCTCCCAGACACTACTTTTCACTGTATAGTTCAAGGATATCACTCTTGACCACACTATATATATATATATATATATATATATATATATATATATATATATATATATATATATATATATATATATATATATATATATGTATAGATATTTATTACACACACACTTTTTATTTACCTTAATTGCCACTCATTATTACACAGAAACAAGTGAGTGTCAAAGGAGCTAAGGAGGCTTAGTGAGACAAAAGTGGTTTACACTGCATGGCTACACACTCCATATGCAAAGACAGTGCCGAGCAAATGGATACTCATTGTCTATGCATGGCGACCACATCTGCTTTGTATACCATTAGCCAAAAGGGATCTGGTAAGGTGGTCTCTATGACTAGCTGAAGCTCCATACTGTCTGGAATTTAATTCATCCTCAAGTCTTGGTGAGTACCTTGATGAGGTGGACCTTGTTTTTCACAAAATCTCACCAAGATGACACTGATGTACAGACTGTATTTTATATAACACATATCATGGACAGAAGTAGGTTAAAAAATAAAGGAGACAGCTGGGTGCACAACTCCCAAGATAAAAAGTGCCCAATCCTGTGCACTGGTAGCAGGACTGGAAAAAAATGACAGCGCAGAATCCTCAAGACATGGAAATATTCCTGCAATGGAGCTAGGCCAGGCCCAGGGGGAGGATGGCCCTCCTGTTGTAGAAGGAAGTAACAGTCCACAAAAATCACAAAAACTGATAGGCCAAAAATGAGCCATATAGGCGACAAAGTGGACTATTGAGGCTACGAAAGAAATTATGTATCATTGCTATTATGCAAGAAGCTCAGAATTTCCAGACAAAAGATATACGAAAAGATTAAGAGAGAAATTAGATTAAAGAAAAATACTTCCACAAGAAAAACTGTCATTAGCTTCAAATAAAAACTTGTGTTCATTAATACAACAGAGCCATGAAAAACACTATATATAGACCAAGAAACCTTCTGACATTTGGAAAAAGAAGCAACTGAGGAAGTGTGAAAATTTAAAGAACAAAATTTAGAGATGTTTGAAGGGTATAAAAAGAAATATGGACACGGGAAAGAGAGATCTGATGTGGTGCAATATTTATGAAAAGGAGAAAGCCAAATTAATCAACACAAAGAAGGCAGACCCAAAGATATTTGATGAGAAATATAGGCAAAGGCATCCAGATATAGAAAATTTCACAGTAAAAAAATAAGATCACAAAGAGGGAATGTAGAAAAGAAGATTAGTCAAGTAGAATTTCAAAAAATAGAAGCTGAAGTTATGGAATACTTGCAAAGTGAAGGCTTCAGTGCCGGGTCATATCACAGCATGATGGAACAACTAGTCCTCAAAGTAAGGAGAAACAAGAGGAGCAGGAGACATCTGAAGAAGAAATATGGACATATGAAAGAAAAAGAGATTTGATATGGTGCGATATTTATACAAAGGAGAAAGCAAAACTAATAAATGCAAAAAGAGCAGCACCAAAGAGATATGAAGAGAAATACAGGCAAAGACATCCAGATATGGAAAATTTTACAATACAAAAAATAAGAAAATAAAGAGGAAAGGTAGAAAAAAGGATTGGTAATGGTTAATGAAATAGAAACTGAGGTTATGGATTACCTACAAAGCAAAGGATTTAGTGTAGAAAATTTAACTCTGATAACACAACAGGATAGAGCAATGGACACCCAAATTCAGGAGAAACCAGTGGAGCAGGAAGCATCTAATTAGTTGACATATGAAGATACTTTGGAGCCTCAAATAGGAAACCAGCACAAAGGTTCAGCAGGAGCTATACAGCAAGGGAAAGAACAGGAAACTGTGGCAACTCTGACAGTCAATGTCGTGGAATGATAGGCCAGGAAGTTCTCATATGAAAGAGTAAAGGATGACACAGGGTGAAAATGAAGAGAACGTGGCACAGGAAGAAGCTCTGGAACTTTCTATACAATGTCTGCAGGAAATGGTGAACAAAGAAGGTGCCCTCAGTTTAGAAGAAAATGATCTAAGAGAAGAGTTAGTTGATTTACTAGAGATGGATAGACATATTAAGATCAATGAAAGAAATAGACTGCATAAGGTCAATAAAACCCCCAAAGTTAGAAGTCTGATAAAACAAAAGAACACAATAATTAGGACTGTCCACAGAGATTCATGCAATACAACAGAAGTAAATAGGATACATTACTGTGCAACCAAATTAACAAAAGATAAAGTCCTACCACAAGAACAAAGGGTAGTAAGGGAAAGGACAGGGAGAAATCAAACACTATCATGGAAGTATTGAATAGAGAAAACTATAAAACAATTAAGACAAGAAGTGTATAGAAGAGGAAATAGATCAACAAAAATACTCAGAAAGATAGATGTGACAAAAGCAATTCACAGTATTATAATGAATCAGGACCTATTATGCACTATTGCAAATAAACTAAAAACATCAGCACAGGCAGAAAAACTTAGAAGATGCACAGATAAATTTAAAGGAAAAGTACCGAATAAGCAATTTATTGATGACTCAAAAAGTTTTATAGAGAACTGGGAAACAAGGTAAAAGGAATTGAAAGGCCACAAAAAAATGAAGAAATAGATACATTTTGGAGAAATATTTATGAAGATGCTGTGGAAAGTACAGTTGGAAACTACCATAAATGTAGATGTTCGAGTGTTTTCACTGTTGCAGTCATTACTCTTGGGTTATCCTGCTGGCAGGCTACCCTCAGTCGGACAGAATTCCAAAGTCTAGGTCCGGAGTCGGTTGCTGTCGCCTCTTCCCTGACGTCAGTGCGCCAGGGATATAAAAGATGCAGCCGACGCCATTTTCTTCAGTTTTTCTTGCCCCAGATGTCAGGTGCCCCCAAATTGGTAGGCTGAAAAATATGGCAATAAAAATGATGCACAAAAATAACATTTCCTTCATCTACAAGCAAATACACCAAAAAGGTTGTATAGGATGGAGAAGTGCAAATAAGGCCCAGTAAATAAAAGGGGGATGGTGGGTGGGTAACCTGGACTGCAACAGTGAATAAACTCGAACATCTACATTTATGGTAGGTACACAACTGTGCTATACTATGTTCATCGTGTTTCACTGTTGCAGTCAGTCATTACTCTTGGGTTGAATCCCAAAGCTGAGGAAGGGCGGGTGGGCTAAATAAGGTTAGGAGAGGCTATGAGGCCCTGCAGAACTGCAGTGGCAAAGCCTGCTCTGGACTTAGAATAAAGAGGTAAATGGTAGTGCTTTGTGAAGGTGTGCACTGAACTCCAAGTTGCAGCCTCTAAGATATATTTGGTTGGTACTCCTCTGAGGAAGGCTGCTGAAGTCGCTGTTGCTCTGGTGGAATGAGGCCTAATGTCCTTAGGCACTGATTTGCCATGTTGAAAATAGCAGAAACGGATGCAATGGCCTATCCATTTAGAAATAGTCTGTTTTGAGATAGCCTTTCCTTGTGATCCTGCAGCATATGACACTAAAAGTTGCTCAGTCTTTCTGAAAGCTTTAGTTCTGTCCAAGTAGAAGCGTAACTGCCTGTGTATGTCCAAAGAATGCAGAATTTTCTCACCCTTGTTCTGTGGGTTAGGATAAAAGGTAGGCAAGTGAATGGTTTAGTTAAGGGCCACACTGGACACCACCTTAGGCATAAATGTAGGGTTTGTCCTCAGAGAAACCCTGTCTGGATGAAAAATGACGAAAGGTTCCACAGCCATGAGTGCTTGTAACTCTGAGACTCGCCTTGCAGAGGCTATTGCTAGGAGCAGAGCTGTTTTCCAGGATAAGAATTTAATATCTGCTGTTGATGCTGGCTCGAAAGGAGGCAGTGTCAGTTTTTCCAAAACATAACTGAGGTCCCAGGCCGGAATTGGTGCTCTCCTTGGAGGTCTAATGTTTTTGGCCCCTCTGAGGTACTGCCTTATTAAAGGATGAGAAAAGATAGGTGGTTCCGTATTGTAATGCGCTGAAATGGCAGAGGCATGAATCTTAATTGATGAGAAAGAAAGGCCTTTGTTTAGCATCTCAGTTAGGTATTGCAAAATCTGACGGATATTTGGTACACACGTGTCACTGCCTTGTTCCTGGTTCCAAACACAGAATCTCTTCCATTTTTCTGCATAAGATTTTCTGGTACTGGGCCTCCTGGCCTCCAAGATAACCACCCATAACAGCTTTAGAAAGAGGAGTGTTCTGAATGGCTATATTATTCGCCATGCTGCCAGATTTAAGGTCCTGAGTTGGCTGTGCAGGATCTGATTGTTTTGTTGGGTCAGTAAGTGAGAAGTCTAAGGCAATATCCATGCTGGACCTTGAGACAAGCTCTTTAGGATTGGGTACCAGTGCTGGCGTGGCCAGTCTGGTGAAATCAGTATCATTTTTGGCTTCTCTTGTCTGACTTTTAGGAGTATCCTGGGAAGGAGAGGCAGTTGGGGAAAAGCATATACCTTTAGATTTTTCCAGCTTAAGCATAGGGCGTCCACTTTCCATGCTTGCTTGTGATAGATAAATCCTTGTGCAAAATCTCTGCAATTGGCAGTTGTGAGGGGAGGCAAATAGATCTATGTCTGGGCATCCCCATTTCCTTATTATCATGCTGAAGACTTGTGGATCCAGTTTCCATTCGTGGGGATCCATGAGGTTTCTGCTTAGATCGTCTGCCATAGTATTTGTTTTTCCTGGCAGGAATTGTGCTTGCAGGTGAACTTAATGTGAAGATGCATCTGATTTGCAGGCCATGTGCCCTGAATACATTTTCCTGCCATATGGGCCCCCAGGCATAATCTGATGCATCCGTTGTCAGGGTCTGTCTGGCTGTGTGGGTAATCTGAATGGCAGACCCTTGTTGTGGTGACAGGCTTCTGCCCACGATCGAAACTCCTGTTGCAGGCAGGTAATGAGTGCAATTACTGTCTCCAGGCTGTGGCAATGCTGAGTCCAAACACTTTTTAGATACCATTGTAGTTTCCTCATATGCAGTCTGGCATATGGAATTAGTAGAATGCAAGATGCCATGAAACCCAAGGCCTGCAGGATTTTCCTTGCAGATAAGTGGGTTTTTGTTGCCAATTTCTTGAAGTAAGTAGTCAGTTGCTTTTGTCTGTCTGGCATGAGATAAGCCATCTGGGCAGTTATATTTAAGCTTGCACCCAGGAATATTACCTCTTTCAGAGGGCACTAGTTTTGATTTCTTTTCGTTTACTGTGTACCCTAGGCCAATTAGTAATCTTTTTACAAATGCCAGATGCTTCAGAAGAATGTCTTTGTTCTCTGCTTGAATTAGGCAGTCGTCCAAGTATGGATATAGTTGAATTCCTTTTTGTCTGCAAAACGCAATTACTGGTGCCAGGCATTTTGTGAAGACCCTGGGCACAGTAGATAAGCCAAAGGGCAGTGCAGAGAATTGGTAATGCATTGAGCCATCTATGAATCTGAGGTATCTTCTGCAAGGCTGTCTGACTGGGACATGTAGGTATGCCTCTTTTAGGTCCAAAGTTACGAGCCAAGCCTTCTTGCCCAGCATGGGCAGTAGCTGCTGTAGAGTCAACATCTTGAATTTTGGAACTTCCAGAAATGTACTTAGTATAGACAGGTCCAATATTGGTCTCCAGGTTTTGTCCTTTCTGGGTACTAGAAAGAGTCTGGAGTAAAATCCTTGCCCCTGCTCTTGTTGTGGTACTTGCTGAATGGTCCTCATGTCCATGAGGGCAGTAATTTGTTTTTGTGCCTGTGCCCATTGATTGTGTGGCAGGTCTGGCATACCTTTTGACCTTGGTAGGGTGTGAAAATGGAACCTGCAGCCTTGGGACACTATGTTCAGGACCCATTTGTCTTGGGTAATCATTTGCCAATTTGATGAAAAAAGTGCTAGTTTTCCCCCTAAGGGGGCTACCAAATAAAAAGTGCTTGGATCTGGTAGAGGAAAGTCATTGGGACTGTTTCCTGTAAGGTTGTGAATTGTCTTCTCCACTTTTGGAGGTAGCAGAACCCCATTGTTTAGGCCTGTATGAGCCTTGGGGCTGAGATCTGCCTCTGGGATGCCTGTATCTGCCTCCTTGTGGTCTGTCTGACACTGGAAAGGACCAATTTTAGAGGGCCAGTTCCTGCTAAACCTGGGTGGCTGTACCTGTAAGAAATCCTTGACTGTCTACATGGATTTTGCTTTATCCTCCATTTTTTTCAACACCTCTTCTGCTTTAGTACCATAAAGTATCATGCTGTAATGATGCATCTAATAATTTTGCTTTAACATGATCAGGCAGATTCTGTTCCTTTAACCAAGCATGCCTCCTAATAACAGATCCTTTAACAGCGGCACTGCAAGAGGCCTCCAGTGAATCATAACCACATTGCAAAGTATTCTTTCCCACTTGTTCAGCTGCATGCAATAAATCCTGCAATTCCTTGTTCTCTGAACATTCAGTATTTGTCAACATTTTCTGTTTAAGCAGAGACATTAAATATTGCTGATATTTAAGCATATGAAAAATAGAAGTTATGTTCTTACCATAACGTTCCATGTTAGTTGTCTTCTTCTCGCCTTCTTCTTGCTGGATGGGTTCGGAGCCGACCTCGGCTCCGACTCGGCCACTCTAAAGCTCGAGAGTTGGTTCCACCGGCTCGAGGCTCCCCTTATATCCCACAATGCTAGGCGAGAGTTACCTCAGATCTCGTTTGTAAGCTAACCCCAGCTTATAAGAGAAACAGTATAACTGTAAAAACAGAATCCACCTCTAACAACAGGAAGAAGAAGGGTGACCTACATCCTGAAACAAGAAATATGCATAATAGCATATAGCTAAGAAAGAGGTGGTAGAAAGAGAGGTCACGATCACAACTCCTCTAGGTCTGTCCAGGCCAGGGGAAGGAGGGGCAAGAAGAAGGCGAGAAGAAGACAACTAACATGGAACGTTATGGTAAGAACATAACTTCTATATGTTAAGTTGTCTATCTCGCCTTCATTCTTGCTGGATGGGACCGTCCTAGCACCTTGACCCGGGTGGCCTAAAGGAACAGACTCCTGAGAACAGTGGAACCAAAATTAGCTCTATGCCTAGAAGCTAAATCCAACTTATAATGGGAAATAAAAGTGTGAGGAGTAGCCCAAGTAGCCGCTGCACAAATGGTGTCAATAGGCAGTCTGTCTTGGAAGGCTAGAGAAGTAGCCAAAGCTCTGGTGGAATGGGCTTTAGGCTTATTAGGCAGTTTTGGTGTCTAATCTCATAAACAAGGGTAATCAGAGATGTTAGCCATCTGGATAAAGATACCTTTGAAACTGGAAGTCCCTTTCGGCTGTCCGCAGAGGAGACAAACAGCTGATCAGATTTTCTGAATTGTTTCGTCCTGTCCAAGTAGTACCTTAGTTGACGATGAACATCCAGACAGTGTAATTTTTGTTCAGACCTATTTGAATACTCCGGAAAAAGACAGGGAGGTCAATGCATTGGTTTAGATTTGATGTTGAAACCACCTTAGGCAAAAGGACGGGTTAGTTCAGAAGGAAACTCTGTCCTTATGGAACACAAGGTAAGGAGAACGACAACTGAGTGCTTGAAGTTCTGAAATTCTTCTAGCTGATGTGATAGCCACCAGAAAGAGAGTTTTCCATGATAATAACTTTAAGGAACATGAAGCTGCAGGTTCGAAGGGGAAAGAATCAAAGAAGCAAGAACTAAATTTAGGTCCCAAGGAGAAGGAGGATTTCTTACAGGAGGTCTGAGAAGAAAAACTCCTTTCAAAAACTTTGCAGAGTTTGTGGGACATTAGGGCGGATTCAGAAATACCCACATGGAAATTAGAAATAGCTGCCAATTGAACCTTAAGAGTAGATGGAGATGAACCTGCATGGAAGAGTTCAGCAAGAAAATCAAGGACTAGTTGGATGGAAGCGGTGAAAGGATCTATGTCCTTTCCTTGTGCCCAATATGAAAAGCGTTTCCACTTACTCAAATAAATCTTTCGAGTGGAAGATTTATGGGAAGCTATCAAAATATCTCTAACAGAGTGAGATAATTGAGGAAGCCTGGCTACGGTTGGAAGTGGAGGAACCAAGCAGTGAGGTTCAGAGAGGGAGGGAGCGATGAAACTGACCCAACTGATGGATCAAAAGATCTGGAACTAGGTCCAGATTCCACGGTCGCTCCAAAAGAAATCGATGCAGAAAGGGGAACCACACTTGTCGAGGCCAGTAAGGAGCAATGAGGATCAATGAGGCCTTCTGAGCGATAGCTTTCTGTATTACTTGAGAGATCAGTGGGAAAGGAGGAAATGCATACAGAAGTCCCGGGCCAAACTTGGACTAGCGTCCCTGCTGGGTTGGCCTGGTAAAGGGAATAGAGTGAAGTATTCTCTGCACTTGCTGTTTTGGGGAGTAGCAAAAGATCGCAGCAAGGCTGACCCCACTTGAGAAAAATCTCTCTCACTACAGAGTCTTTCAGAGACCACTCGTGAGGCATGAGAATAGCTCTGCTCAACTTGTCCGCAATGTGATTGGACTTCCGGGATGTGCGTTGCTATCAGAAAACGCTGAGAAGAAATCGCCCATTGCCACAGTCTGAGTGCTTCTCGACACAGGGGTATGATCTGGTTCCGCCTTGTTTGTTGATGTACCACACTACAGACATATTGTCTGTCTGGATTGCAATCGCTCCCAAGGGAAGAGAGTGTTGAAGGGCTTGCAACGCTAAAAGCACTGCTCTCATCTCCAGAACATTTATGTGCAAGTGGCATTCGTTTGGTTGCCATGTGCCCTGGACTGTCCTGCCCTGATAATGCCCCCCCCACCCGATCAGGGAGGCATCCGTTGTTAGAGTAGCAACCGGAGGAGGTGGAACAAATGGTCTCCCCAACAGGAGCTGGGGGGAAGACATCCACCACATGAGATGCTTTTTGCACGCTTGCGTGATCATAATGGTGTGAGACATTGGAAGTTCCTGGTATGACCATTGAGAAAAGAGCATCCACTGAAGGATCCGCATGTGGTATCTGGCCAATGGAAGGAGGGTATGGCGCTGCCATGATTCCCAACACCTTTAGAACTAACCTGGCTTTGGCTCTGTTGTTGTTGAGAAGTAGTGATACCAATTTTTGAATGTCTGATATCCTTTGGTTCGTTAGTGTTGCAGACATGTTTACAGTATCTAAATTTGCGCCTATGTAGGTAATAGTACGACAAGGCGACAAAACAGACTTTTCGCAATTTATTGAGATACCCAGTTTTTGACAGACGCGAAAAGTGTAATCTCTGGCCATCAGAAGGAGATGCTTGGTGGGAGCTGTGAGGAGCCAGTCGTCCAAATATGGAAACACCTGGAATCCTTGTCGTCTCAGGTGAGAAGCTACCACTGCCATGCATTTGGTAAACACCCGGGGGGCAGTGGTGAGACCAAAGGGCAGGGCCCTGAATTGAAAATGACTGGTTCCCAGCCTGAAGCGGAGGAATCTTCTGGAGCGTCTGTTCATTTTTATGTGATAGTACGCGTCCTGAAGGTCTATAGAGCACATCCAGTTTCCTTTTCCCAATAGGGAAGAATGGATTGCAGCGTGACCATCCGAAATCTTGTTTTCTTGACCGATCTGTTCAAGATACTGAGATCCAAAATTGGTCTCCAGTCCCCTGTTTTCTTTGGAACTAAAAAGAACCTTGAGTAGATTCCGGATCCTAGTTGGTCTGCTGGCACTGGCTGAATAGCTCTTTTTGCAAGCAGTTTTGAAATTTCCAAAGCTGCTATATCCCTTTGAGCGGGTGGGACATCTGGAAGGGATTTTTTTGACTGATTTGGAAAACGAAGAAAGGGAATAGAATAACCTTCGAAATGATGGACTGTACCCATTTGTCTTGTGTCAAGGATAGCCAGGCTTCTGGGTACAGTGACAATCTTCCCCCGACTGCCTCCGAAGATGGGCAGTCGGGCAACACCTCAGGGATGCTGAAAGGGCTTATCGGAGGACGTTTCTCGATTGCCCTGGTTCTGCGGACCCCTCTGCCTCTAGGGCGAAGTCTACCATTGTAGTCCCCCTCTGCCTCTGGCGGGAACCGACTCTGTGCGTCAGGGGAAGTCCCTTGGGATTGTTTACGGAACCACATCTTTCACCCCTTCTGGCCTTTGGGGTAAGGCCTAGAAGGAGTAGAAAAACGGACTCCGACGGCAGAAAGGGTCTTGCCATCAGTCTCGCACCTAGTCAGGGTTTCTTTCACTTGTGGACCAAAAAGAGATGATCCATCAAAAGGGGAGTTAAGTGAAAGACGTCTTGAAAGGTTCCGCAAAATTGCATAGCCGCATCCAGGCGTGCCTACATAAGGCTACCCCTGTTCCTGCGGCTCTGCTCGCTCCATCGGCCGCATAAGAGAGGAGGCGCATGGAGGAGTTGGAAATAGAATTAAGGATAGCCAGCTGCGTGTTCATTTTCTCTTGAAACCCGCAGCTGTAGGGTCCTTCAGCATTTCACTCGCTTCTTTGATCAAGTCCCTTTGAAGGCAGTGAAATGGCACAGGTAATTCAGCGACATAGTAAATGTCGCTGAGGAGAACATCCGCTTCCGCACCTATCCATGGACCTAGATTCCTTGTTAGGTGGATGGACAGGCACTGAAGGATCAGCCAGTTCCTTCTTTGTGGCGGCAGCTACCACCATAGCATCCACAGAGACTCCTTTTGATAAAAATTCCTTGTCTGATGGAGCTGTGATGAATTTGGAGGGTCTCCTGGGAGTGGGGTCCACTGAATCAGGAGCCGTCCATGCCTTTTAGCAACCACCTGCATGAGGGGGTCAAGGGGGACACCCAGGAGGTGGAAGGACGAGAGCCAAACGCCTCAAGATACACAGATTCGTCCTCCGAAGGGTTGAGGGCTGGCCAATTTCCCCTCTGTTTAAGGATCTCCAGAATGTCTGCAAATGAGACATCTTCAGAAGGGGAACGGGGAACCCTCAGAATCATCCAGATCTGTGTCCGACGTGATAGACTCAGGTGAGTCAATGTGCTTCCTCTTGCACTTCCTCTTCCGAGGGGCTCTTCTGCCAAATCAGGAGAGGCCTCGAAGAGGATGAAATTCCCAAAGGGAGCTCCTGAGGAGTTGGCTCTCTGCGGTCCGGGATGAGGGAGTGAGTCGATTTACCCTGAGGCAGCATAGAGGGAGGGGCTGACGGAGCCGACTGTGGAGTAGAGCCAGGCTCTAACACACTCCGCATGACCTCGAAAGCACCCCTGTCAGGCAGAGCCAGAGGTCCCGCTCGAGGAGCTAAGGACCTCGGCACCGACAGTGATGGCTCCGAGGCCGATGTCGGAGCCGAACTCACCAGCGCCGAAGCACCGAGAGGGAGAGGGGGGTCGGACAAGGGTCCGATGCCACTCACCCCCTCGGAGCCGACGAGGGAAGTCCGGCGAGATTCCTCCATGGAAGAAAAGGGAGCGGACGGAGCCGAAGACAATTGTCTCGGCTCCGAGGTGACCACAGTCTCGGTTCCGACACGACCTGGCTCCGAACTCAAGAGAGTCGAAGGAGGAAAGAGTTGATGGACGCGGCAGGCACCGACTGATGAGTCGGGCTCTGAAGCATCTGGGCTAGTGCCTCGGACTTGAGTAGTCGACTCACCACCCTCTGAAGGTCATGATCGGACAGCCTCGATGACCTAGAGGAATGAGACCTTTGGCTCCGTTCAGACAGCAGGGGAGATCCTGGAGCCGAATGAACGGAGCCAAGAGAAGGTGACCTAGACCTCTTTCTGGTTGTCGGCTCAAGATCTTGTCGGAGCCGACACGGGTACCTCGATAACCTCGGCTCCGGCGAGCCGAGAAGCCACAGAAACTGTGGACTGAGTCTTATCGGCTCCAGCCGGAGCCGATAAAGGCAAAGGTTGAACAACCTGAGGTCTCGGCTCAGAAGCCGGAGCCGAAGCCCTCGATGCCTTGGAGGGCTTCCCTGTTGAGACAGACAGGGAATCCTCAGGCTTCAACAAGCCTCTCAGAATAAGTTTGTTTTTTCTTTCCTGCAGGACCCTGGGGCTGAAGCCATGGCAAACAGCACAGGAGTCCTGCAGGTGCAAAGGCCCCAGACAATAGACAAGAAGTGTGAGCGTCTGTCAGAGACATTTTCTGACAGCACGCATCACACTTCTTGAATCCGGAGACCTTTGCTTCTTTTGACATAGCCTAACTGGTGAACACAAACACACACTCAAACACACCAGTTATACCCTGTCAGAATAACAACTTTAGTAAAAATACTAAAAAATAAAGTACAATAAACAGTAGTTAAACTACACAAACACTCCCTAGGGAAGGGAAGGCCTAAGGCCCAAGGGAAGAACTAAAAGTTCTTTTAAACAAAACGGAAAAATTAGGTCGGGGATAAAGTTCAATGAACTAATTTGAGAATAATTAAACTAAAAAAAAGGGGTAAAAAGAGTAACTTTTAATAGAAAAAGCTTAAACTCACCAGGAACCGGTAGAACAACCAACCTCGAAGCTGTAGCGGCAAACGAGATCTGAGGTAACTCTCGCCTAGCATTGTGGGATATAAGGGGAGCCTCGAGCCGGTGGAACCAACTCTCGAGCTTTAGAGTGGCCGAGTCGGAGCCGAGGTCGGCTCCGAACCCATCCAGCAAGAATGAAGGCGAGATAGACAACTTAACATTGACAATTTAAAGCCCTTACAGCCAGGGTAGCAGAAGTGCGGACTTTTTTCCCCCATCTGTCTAGAGCCCTAGAATCCCTATCAGAGGGGACAGGGTTTTTTGCAGTGGAAAATTTAACCCCTTTGGGACCCTGAGATATAGTTTATAGGTCAGCAGTGGGGTTTTGGGACCCTGTAGTATCTGTCTGGCTTAGCAGGTGCAGGGGGGTAAAGAGTCAGGGAACAGGCTGGACTCTGAAAATACATCATCTACAATGACCAGAACAGGTGGAATAGCAAGAGGTCTGTACTGAGGAAGTAGCAGAAAGTCTCTGAGCCTTTTCTTAGATTCAGAATAATCTTGGCTCTCCCAGTGGAAATGCTCCCTCATGGTATGCAGGGTTTTCCCAAAAGAATAATCCTCAGGAGGAGAGGCTGAAGGAATGCATTCTTCAGCATCAGAATCCTCATAGGGAAGCATGGAGTAATCCTGTTCAGAAGAGGACACAGAGGAAATGGAAACCTGATCAGAAGAATCATACTCTGTCTCTTGCCTAGGCCTCTTATCAGGAGTGGGATGGGAGCCCCTGATCAAACTAAATAGGTCTTAGGCCATTTTGAGCATCTGTTTTTTAAGGCACAGAAGTCTGAGAAGGAGAATGCTGTACTTGTTTCTTTGTCTTTAGAGCTGCTTTAGTCTTTGAAGCTGAAGATGGCTTAATATATAGTTGTGTAGGTCTGAAGACACCCGCAGAAGCCGATGCCTGCTCAGCGGCTTCAGACCCATCTGAGGGAATGATTTCCGAGTGTCCAATACCTTGAGTTTCCAGATGCCCAGTCGGCTCCACGTGGGAGTCGGAACTGGCCTGTGGCTCTGAGGTAGCGGGTGCCAGGGGCTGCGAAAGCGCCTCACTGAGAACCGGCGAATGGCCTAGCAGAGGCTTCTTCATCGGTTTTGGACCTTGGATGCCTATAGTTTTCCTTGTCCTTGCGTTTTTTGTAAACTCCGGTTGTCGTCTGGTCCGACGGCTTTATAGAATTAAATCTTTGGCCAAAGTAATGAAATGCAAAATCGAACAGACGCTTGACAGTGCGTTGGTTAAATCTAGTACAAAACCGACAGGTAGCAACACTGTGATCAAGGCCTAGGCAAGGAATACAGTAAGAGTGAAAATCCTTATGAGGTATTTGCTTCCCACAAGAAATACAATTGTTAACTTTTTCTGACATCAGTCTGGAGCAAGAAAAAAGTTTCCCCAACGGGGTACTTAGCTTTAATGAATACTTCGGTTCTGAAATTCGGATTTGAAAATCTCAGGAGTCGGCCGACCGGCACTTGCGAACTACTTTTGCTTCTGCCGCCGTGTGGTAAGAAAGACTGAAGAAAATGTCATTGGCTGCATCTTTTATACCCCTGGCGCACTGATGTCAGGGAAGAGGCGACAGCAACAGACGCCGGACCTAGACTTTGGAATTCTGGCCGACTGAGGGTAGCCTGCTAGCAGGATAACCCAAGAGTAATGACTGTAACAGTGAAACACGATGAACATCACAACAAAGATGCTAAATGGATAGAAGAAGTAAAAAAGAATAAGAAATTCAAATGTACAGGATATGAAATGGGATGAAGTAACAGCCAGAGAGACCGAAACATAGTTAAGGAAAGCCTCTAACTGGAAAATGCCAGGCCCAGATGCAGTGCCTAACTTCTGGCTAATGGTATTAACATCTTTGCACGAAGATTTAGCCATGAGTAAGAACAATTTATATGCGCATCCTGAATAGACACCAGCCTAACAACAGGAAAAACAATGCTTCCACTTAAGAGTGAACCTGCAAGCTACCCTAAAAACTATAGACCAATAACTTGCCTTTTGACGACATATAAACTATACATTGTATTTGATGCCAACAGAGTTTATATTCATTTAGAAGAAAACTCAATCCTGGCAATTGAACAAAAGGGTAATAAAAAGAAGTCATATGGAACAAAGGATCATTTGTTGTTAAATAAAGTCATAGTGGAGAACTGTAAAAAGGGGAAGAATCTAAGTAAGGCATGGATAGACTACAAAAAAAAATTTGACAGTATCCCACATTCATGGATAAAGAGAGCTTAAAAATGTATAAGATACACCCTACACTGATCAACTACATTACAGCAAACATGAAACTGTGGCAAACAGCTTTGCAGTTAAGCCATGATAAAAGACAAATTATTATTCCAGGGATAAAAATCCAAAGGGGATGTTCCAGAGTGACTCTCTGTCATTGCTGCTCTTTTGCCTTGCCATTAACCTTCCTGCTTAACAGATTAGGCCATGGCTATAATTTGGCTCTCAGAAAGCAACAAGGTGTAAAGACTTCTCATCTTCTCTTTCTTGATGAATCTGTATAGCTCATCAGATGAGGAATCGAAAGCACAAGTAGTCAAAACTTTTTCAGATGATATAAGAATATCATTTGACTTTGATAAATGTGCAAAAGCAACCTTTAAAGCTGGAAAGCTGCAGCACCAAGAAAACATCAGTTTGGGAAAAGAATGTGATAGACAACTTGAGCAACAGGGAGGGTATAAATATTTGTGAATTCATGAAGGATAATCAATAAAATGTGAACAAATGCAAATCAAACTCAGGAATACTTTAAAAGACTTAAATTAATACTGAAAACAGCACTGACATCTAAGAACAAAGTTCAAGCTATAAACCAATTTGCTGTTCCTGTCCTAACTTACAGTTTTGGAGTGACTGACTGGCCCCAAAAGGCATTGGACAGAGTAGACAGGAAAACAAGAAGGATGGTTCATGCTCATCAAATGTTTTATAAAAAAAATCAGTGCATACCAAGATTATATATCCCATGTTCCGAAGGAGGTATGGGCCTCCTTGAAACTGATTACATGTACAGATCTGCAATTGTGGGACTGCGTACATCTGCTGACCTCATAAGACCCAAATACAGTGAAAGTTCTGAAACATGAGGAGAATAAATCTAAGATGACTTCTCTTCTTAGTCTAGCAGAAGCATATCGGTGTCAAGCATGAATGGAAATCAAACCAGAAGTAGATAAAAATCAGACAGCAACTGAATGTGCCAAAAAACAAAAGACTACAAGGTGAAAGAGCAGATGAGTAGGCAAGAAATGTGGAAAATGCATAAATATAGTTGCAACTATAGAAAACTCCTGGAACAACCTCATGTTGATCAGGATCAAATGCAGGAATGGTTAAGGATATGCAAATTCAAACCAAAAGATGAAAGGTTAATACTGGAGGCCCAAGATAGTGGACGATGTACACATTGCCTTACAAAGTCCATTGAACATGTGGGAGAAACAGACAAATGCAGGTTTTGTAAAACATAATTGGAAAACAGTTGCACACCTTGTTGCTGGTTGTGACATACTAATGGCAGAAGGACTGTAGACTGAAAGGTATAATAATGTTGTAAGACTGCTGCACTTGAGATTGTGCAAACATCACATGGGATCACCCATTACCAATAGTTCAAAAGACAGATGCAAAAAACAGATATAGTGGTCCATGAAAAGACAAAAGTAGCATTGATCATTGAAACTGCTACACCCAGTGACTACAGTGTCTTGGGTACAGAAAGACAAAGTCATAAAATATCAGGATTTGCAGGCAGAAATGAGAGCAATGTGGAAGAAAGATACCCAGATAGTTCCAATAGTTGTAGGAGCAACAGGTTTTATAAAAAGGAATCTACAATCATATGCATACAACTCCATACGAATTACAGGAGGAGTCATTACTGGGCACATTGCGGGTGCTCAGAGGAGTACTTCTGGCTGACATCAAAGATTGAAACAATACTAATTTCATGAACTTTAACCATACTCTGACTTAGGAATGGGGTCCATTCCGGTCATGGTATTAGAAACCCAAAAGATTTGGAGAAATTAAATCAGAATGTGGGAATAGGTTTAGGGTATGGGTATCACTGAGTACTTCTAAGCACTATGCAATGGCTTCCCACTGCTGCTTGGTCCTACTTGGATATAGTACTTGTTATGCTTGAGCTATGACTTCTTGTGCTGCTGTCATTAATCAGTAATGTTATTGCATCCATTACAGCAGCTTTGTTAGGTACCAATGTTAAGTTGCCTATCTGAGGATGTTTTGGTCTGAAGTGGGACCACACAGACTGAAACCATTACTGTCTGCTAGTTTTGGCAACACATCATTGGATCTGAGTATCACTGACAAAGACGTCCACCTTCAGCTGCATTTGCTTCTCATTAACTGGTATCTCCCAGGTACACAAGCAGCTAGATTGTAGTGTTTGCCAGCAAGCTAAGAGCCAAGTAACAGGGCTCAGACACCAGTAAAATGTCCATGACTACAGTTATGGTGACTGTAGGCACTGATACCTCATTTCCCAGTGAAGCACTCTCACCTGAAGGCAGGTGAATGGGAATCAGAACACTAGTCACCATGAAGTCCAAGAGACATAAGGCATCAGGCTTCAATCTTCCTTCCAGTCCTTGCCCAGGAATCCAACAACATGAGCTCTTGAACCCTGTGAACAGTAATTAGCAGTACTAAAGACTAAAGTGCTACACCTTAAGTTGATCATCTGCACTGGGTCAGCAGAATATAACTTCCAATTTATGATAAGCACTGCAACCTGTCACTAAAGATGAACCCAAGCAAGGTCTGCACAAGGAAGTCTCTTTTGACAGGACCAGCAGACGCCAACTATCGAAGAACAGCAACATTAACTTATTATTCTCCTGCAAGGCTTCCACCAACAGCATTTCCAGAACTTCAGCAAACACTGTGGGAGCAAATATCAGACCAAATAGATCACCTGTTACTAAAATTGATGATCACAGACAGCAAACAGAAATTACCTCCTATGAAGACTCCAGGTGCTCATGAATCAAAGGCAATCATTTCCAGTAGTACCAGCCAGGAGCCTTCAGCCTTATTATAGTGCCTGTAACCAAGCACTGTACAAGAATAAACACAAAGGATAACACAACCAGAAAATTGCACAAATCATTAAACATAGAAACAGCAATTAAATACCATAAATACATAAAATTAAAACAAGGGCATGGAAAAATAACAAAAACATTACTACTGGTGGTAAAATAAGTCTTCAGCTGTAGGTTTAAATAAAATAAAAGAAATGGCACTAAGAAAGATAAGGGGACACACATTAACTGTATGACAAGTCAAAGAATTACATTTTAAGGTAGTGTCTGAAACTGTAAAGTGTTGGGGAGCCCTTCAACTAACCAAGTAGCAGGTTCCAGCGACATGACTTTGCTAAGCAAAATCCAGGAACCTGACTACACAAGGCAGAGAAAAGAAACTGCTAGCAGCCCTTGGCAGTCCCAGCCCAGGGACTGCATACACAGGTACCAGGACAAAAGATCCCACAGATTGGAAGTATTCATTCCCTTCAGGGCAAGGTAGGTCACTATAAAAATTATAAACAATCTACTGATTAGCAGGCAGCCATTGCAAGGTCTGCAGCACTGGTCAGGTATGATGATGCCTAGACACCTTTGCAAGTAATTGGGTTGTGGAGTACTGCACCAGCTGCCGACAGTCAAGCTGTATGTCCAAAGGCTCCAGGTACACAGCAGTGTGGTAATCCAACAGAGGGGAGACAAGTACATCAACAAACAATGGGATGAGATATTTGATAAAGGCAAAATTCTTAATGTAGGAACATGAATCTAATACTTCACTGTCAGCATGTCATCACAAAAAGAAATGCAGCTTGTCGCCACAATTCGAAATATATGGAGACAAAACTGCAAAGTAAAGTGCTTAAGTGTCTAAGTGTGGCATGAATATCCATTGCCATCATCCTGGAGGTATTAAGCTTAAACCACTCACTCATCATCCAGTCATGAATGGGTTTCAAACCTACTGCAAGATAGTTGAGAACAGACAGATTCTGGAGGGAATAAGAGTAGAGCTGCATGTTATCATCACGACTGTATCAAGATCATGAAAAAATATATAAAATCTCCCAAAGGTAGTATGCATATGGTAAAAATGAGAGGACCTAAAATATAGCCCTGCATGACAATGCAATCCACAGGATAGGTGGAGGAGGAATATATATACCATATGTCTGGGTGTGACCAGAGAGACAACAGGCAAATTAGTCTAAGCACAACATTGGCAATGCAACAGTAGTGGTATTTGTCCCACATAATCAAAAGAATACAGTGATTACAAGCTGCATTTGAACCAGGTAAGTGTGTCCTCCTTCCCCTTTATTTGCTTAATAAGGAACTCATAAATTCAAGCATATAACTGGTAAGGGATAAAAAAAATAGTTTTTGTACTCGATAAATCCAGAAAAGGATATCTTGGTGTTAAGAAACATTATGAGACAGTTTGCAGTCTTTTCTGGAGATAAAATTTATGAAGATATAACAAAGGCAATATCAGTACACTATGTATACTCACATGAATTGGTTCAACAGTACCCATATTTATGGGGGCATAAGATGAGCAAAAGGTTCCCTAGTTCAATTCTCAGCTGGGGTGTCTTTTATGTGAAGTCTGCATGTCCTCTCTGCGTTCGTATGGGTCATCTCAAGGTACTCTGATTTTCTCCCACATTCAAAAGACATGAAATAGGTGAAATGGATACTGTAAATTGGTGTGTGTGTGTGTGTGTGTGTGTGTGTGTACACGAGTAGCCAGCCAGCAGCGTGAACATGGCTCTACATGATGATCACTGCTTGATGTGACATCCCAAACTGATATGGATGAATAGCTGGATAAGCTGATGTATGTAGGTGTATGAATTAAAAAAGATTTTATCAGAGCAGCTAATGATATGTGGGAAGAGACTAAAACAAAGATAATATGAAAATTGAGTCCATTTAGCTTTATATACAAGTTAGACCTATTTTTATGAACTAAAGAATTTGTGGACCATAATCAACAAAGAGTTGAAATAATTTATTTGGCAGGGGAAGAGGGCAAGAATTATGAGGGATAGGTTTACTCAAGTTGATTATCCTCATAGAAGAAGGTGGTTTAGGATTGATTACCTGATTTGAAGGGATACTTTAGAGCTATGGATTTAAGGCTCATATGCATAAAACAAGCAGAATGTTACAAATCAAAGTGGAAAGTGATGATGATAAAACGGGGATCTCAGGAAGCAAGGAGCGATAAAGATTTTGGATGCATGTCTAAGAATCACAACAACTATACCATATATTATATTCATAAAATAGAAGAAAGTATTCTAAGAACAAAGCCAACACTGGAATGGGGAAAGGAGATTTTACTAATAGGGTGACTGCAATGAAGGATATAGAAAATAGGCAAAAGAGGGGTTGGAATTTATTACAGAAAATTAACAACAAAACTAAGGTATTGGGAACAAATAACAAGAAGGGAAAAGGTACTAGTGGACTGAGACCAAGCTGATGTTTGGAGTGCAGTTTATTGACTATCTTCCTTACCAGGGATTGATAACAGGGTACAGGTAAACAGCAAGGGATAGGGAAATGCCAAATGACGTACCAGCTTTGGTAGAGTTTTTAGCTGAGTTTAGAACATATGCTGTTATTAAAATGGGATACATGGTAGGGAACATAAAATACTGCAGGATAACTATAGGAATAACTGCCAGATTCAGAACCAGCTTTTATGAGTATAGCAGGAAATATGGCCTCCTATATACTCCATCTTCTAGTGAGGTGGCAACAATCTGGTGCAAGACTGAATCTAGTGCCTCTAATCATGCTAAAAAGAAAAGATGAGCAAGGATCTAATGCACATGCAGTAGTATGCACACTAAAAAGAATTCAGACAAAATTATGGTGGTCAAGAATGACAAATTTACACCAGGCAAAAGAAATGCTTGACACCCACCCACTCCCCAGAGAAGTGATAATACCCTGTTGAGTGATTTCAAGAACCAAAAACCTGATAACAATAAACTTGACAACAAAGTAACCAGCTGCTAACTTGCACTCTTCTGAGGGTAAGATATTACATGTGGAGAAACAGTTTGGACTCTGCAGCATTCACACCACATGCAACAGAGCAGCCAGTCAGTTTTCCTGCAGCTCAACTCTCCCAAGCCAAATACTCAAAGTTCTTCTAGGAGACCTCAGCCTAGTAAATAGAATAATGAAAGTAAAGAATAAGATCCAACTCAAGCAGACCGAAATGACAGCATTTATGCTCTGCTCTAACCATCATCTTCCTCTCCTAATGATTCTGGAGGAGTCAAGTGCAAAGGGCGTACGTGGAAGCAGTGACCACCTGGAGTCACTGTCTGGACTATAGCATACTGGATGCACCTGTTGAAGTTGCTGATGGACAGAATTTTTTATCCACATAATTCCACAAGGAACAAATTCCTTTTTTGAAGACGCACCCCAGAAGTACTGTCATGGTTAAATGATTTGCTCAGTCACACAGTAGACAAATGGAGACTGAGGTACTCAAACCAAAAACTAAAGGATGAAGCTTCTTAGCATCCCATAACTTTAACCTTCTGTATTAAACAACCAAACAGGATGGGATAAAACCATCCCATTCAAAACAAGGAAGAGATGAAAAAATAACTCCCTTCCTCTTTGAAAAGAAGAAATACTCTGCAGCCACATTGGATATTAAAGTCTGGGCCTGTCCAGAAGCTCAGTAAGAGACTAACAAATCATATAAAAAAGCTAATTGGGACAGAAACAGGAAGCAGTCTAAGAAATGGTCACTGAAGATCATAATAAAAACTATCAGCTCTCTGTCACATTCCCACAGGCAAGGGCAGATTCAGGGAACTGCCATACCCCTTGTAGTCCTAACAGGAGCATAAAAATAAAGTGTAAACCAATGCATAAACAGCCAAAACAAATAACTGTCTTCTATCCCTCAAGGAACAGCAAAGTCAATGGATGGAGTACAGCAGTACAATCAAATGTATGGTGTATGCACAAGGGGCTGCTGGTCCTACAAGAAATGCTTGTGAGGTTATGTGTTTTGCTTTTTTTTTTTTAACTTGTCAATTGTTTTGAATATTTTGTATATTGCCTGAATTTGCATTTCAGCAAAGTTACTGCAGCTGGGAGGGATCTAACCTGATAGGTCAGAAGGAATGATGAAGCATTCTAGGATGTTTAGCACTCAAAGTCAGGGTCACAAACATCAGATGCTGAAGTAGTCTGCTAGCTTCCTCAAGAGGAAGTAAGATACCCTGAAAATAGAAAAGCCAACAATGGCTCTATACAGACCATACATGGTAGTCAATAATCATTTCCTCCACTGCTGATCATGGTTGAGGTACTGAGAGGTCTGCCAAAATAGTACTTCTGCCCAGAAGAAGAATCCAGAATAGCTTGCCTCAAATAAGCATGTTTAAAATGGCTAGTAATGTGCTGAGGTTAGTGGTTATTTGAAAAGTATAGAAATAGCTTTGTGCAGTATAAGCTTAGGGTTTGGATTGTGTGCAGAAAAATATGATGTCCTTCTATATAATTGTTTAAGTATTCTTAACCTACGAATCTCCTGCCCAGGGAAGCCCGATGTTTGGCCAGAATACCAAAGCCTAATGATCGTGTATGTGCTGTACATCACACATATCCCTTCCCACACAGACTGTAGGGCATAAAAGTGACATATGGATGCAGTAACTCAGAACTTCTTTGCTGCCAATTCAAACACCATTTCTGCTTATTGGTCTGAATGCCTTGCTGCTGTGCTGAATACCTAGCCGTTAGACAAGTACCTTGTTTTTTTGTTCCCCTTTGGTCTTGTATTTTATTTTGTTTACCTAGAATTCATGTTATCCAAGAAAGGAAAATATCAGTGTAGGCAGGCAGATTCCCCATAAGGATGGTCACAAACAGCGTCTCTTTTGTTTGGGTGCTTCCCACAATCATACCTCTTATAGAATCTGTAAAGCATTTGTGCCTAAGACACTCAGAAGCTATTTGTCTTCCCTGGCCATTTATCTTGAAAACCAACAGCTTAAATAGTTAGCCCAGGGTAACATGGCAGAATCATTTAACTTTGAGATACTACCACTAGGTAAGAAGAAGGCCAAAAGTCTTGACTGGATTCTATAGCTGTCCAGCCTCCACCAGATGTCCCTCTAGAAGTGGGTAATACCCCTGTAGACTACTTAGTGTCTACATCGGATTCCTCTGCCATGACCCAGTTGGAGCACAGCATGAATCCATCTTTTCAAACATCCACAAAATGCCTTGCAGTCATCTGCTCTGGATGTTCAGGGGGAACCGTAGGTGATTATCTTGGAGGGTCCTAGAAGGATTCTGCAGATATTGGCCAGGGAGGAGGTTTGGGTTCTCTTATTAAATCTCATCAAGGGTCAGAACCTCCGTTATTTGTTAGGGCTGATGTCCCTTCCAAGAAAAGACAAAAAACGAAACATGTTTTGGTCCAGCCTAAGGATCATCAAAGGGAATGGCAGGCATTTACTCGGGCCTTGTTTTCTGCCTTGATGGCCTTGAAGCCTCCTAAAGGGGTTTCAGTGTCTGCTCCTCCTTGGAACTCTACCCTTCTAAATGGCTCAGCAAACTGTATTCCTCGCATGAGGATTCAGTGTCTGATGAAGGGGTCTTTGTCATATTCTTCACAGATGCCTTTGCCTTTGGCTTATGTTTCTAATGAGAAGGAGTCTGCCAGCCCTGAGTTTCCTTTTGAGGAATTGCCCTTTGGGGACACAATTGCTAGGACGATGGAATACTTTAAGTGGGATTATTCTCAAGTATCTAACATTAAGAGAAGATATAAGTTGCTTCAAATGGACACTCCTAAACCATCTGCAGTTCCTCCTGTGTTGGCTGCCTTGTTAGACATATTCATTGCTGCTTCCAAGTCTCCTGATTTTCAGCCTTTTGCTCCTAAGAAACCTGATAGGTTCTATAAGGTTTCTGAGGATTGCCAGTCTTTATTGATATATTCTTCTGCTGATCCTGCTGAGGTGTCAGTCTTCTGACAAATCTTCTAAGCTCTTGTCCTCTTACAAACTTTTGCATTCTAATAAGGATTGTAGGGCAACAGAAAGGATTGGTAAAAAGTTTACACTGCTTCTACACTGACGTTCAGGGTTGTTAATTACCAGACTCACATGATCAGGTATGCTCTGGCCTTGACTGCTCAGACTTGTCAGGTTATTTCTGACCTCTCTGATTCTGAAAGCAAATCTTCTGCATTATCTATTTTAGATTCTGCTTCTCAAGTGGCTCATCAATCTGTTAAATGTAGCTATGATGCTGCTGATGCTTCTTCCAGGGCTGGGGCTTTTGGATCTGTCATGAGGCATTATTCTTGGATTAATTTCCAGTCTTTGCCTGAGGACATTAAAACCAAATTGCTGGATGCTCCTCTGGATAATAAACATCTTTTTGGGACTGCTGCTGCTGACCTGTTTAACTCATTAGCCCCGAGTACCTTCTCATGGCGCCTGTCCGGTCAACACCGAGGGCGCCATGAGAACATACAAATTGCAAGCCATTAGCTCCGAGTCCCTTCCACAAGCGAGACTCCAGATTTGTAGTTCACCTTAATGTAATACAAGCTGAAATTGTAACAGAATGTGTAATTTACCTTCTGTAGTTACGATTCAGCTTGTTATTACATTAAGGTAACATTGAAGATTTTAAAGAAAATTGTGTTTGAAAAATGTTCAGAAGCAAGTGGTGGCAGCCAATCGGATTCTTGCAATCCAAGCCACCACTTGCATAACACCTCCACCCCCAAACCAAATTTCTTTTGTCTTCTGTAAATAAAAAGCAGGTCCAGCAGCAGGTATTTCTTTTATTTTTCCAAAGATTTGGAGATTTCACCTGCCGCTGGATCCTCTTTTTTTTCTTACTCGTATTCGTAGATTTTCTCGGTTCGCAGTACTGTCGGTTCCCGGTCAGCTTGGCTTTTTTTTTTGTGTCTTCCGGTAAGTTTACTGTATTTTCATTTATACGCTTTAGTGTAATGTTCTAAAACACTAATCATTTGCACCACAGCCTGAAAGGCAGTGCGGTAACCTTTCTGTTTGGGTGATCAGCCGTTAGAAAGTCTTGTGTGCATTGGAAATGGCTACTCAGGTGGAGACTCTTCTTCCGAACAACCCCCTTATGCAAACGGACGAGCATGGTTTGTGAAATAAAATGAAACTATTTTCACAGCCCTTGTTTTATAGGTTATTCTTCATGCTAACCAGTTTGATGTGAGCTTTCACCTCCTGTGTGACAGGGTGATGTGTGTTGGAATTGATCGCATGATGAATACCGTTTTGCAGATGTCTTGTAACTCTTTCTACATTTTTAAGAAGCGAATTGTTTGTGGTTTTTTTCCCTAAAACACATGAAAACATCCTGAAGTTGATTAAAAAATGTGGTGTCTGCTTCGAACTTCGAGTGTATATGGACAAATGCCTTTGATATTGTATTTGTGTGCCGTAGTGGATCATGCTTGACTTAACTGTCCAGAGTTTTACAGAATACCTTGGTTTTTTTCTCATATTTGTCTCTGTCTTTTTAAAATATTTGAAGATTGCTTTACATATGCTAACAAAGTTTGGCTGCGTAACAGTTAAGTGACTGGACTTCTTTCTGTCTTGATATGCTCAACTTACAATGTGTTTAGAATACTATTGTATGACGGAAAACAAGTTATGGGCTTAAATCTAAACAGGATTAATGTTACTAATTATAATTAGTAAAAGTGTAAACACCACAAAACAAATAACGCCAAATATCGGTTGCTGGCAATAACGCCAACGGAAGGAAAATCTTCTTTATTGGAACAAATTTCAAAAACAAGACTGACATAAAAACCATATAATCCACTAGTGGATAAATAAATCCAATAAAGAAGATTTTCCTTCCGTTGGCATTATTTGTGGATACAGCGTGTGCAGAGGACCTTTTATGTTATAACGATACTTGGATTATTTGTTTGCTTACGTGGTTCCAATGAGGCGTATTGCCAGCAACCGGTATTTGGCGTTATTTACTAATTATAATTACTCAAGAGACATTAGTCAGAAATTTTCCAGGGGTTCACAGAATGAATGCTATCAGATACTGAATTTCGACAATTTTTGTGTCCCTTGTTTACCCCAGAAAGGAATGATTGAGGTATCTTAATTTACAGTTTTTTAGTAGTGCTTCATTGCACTTTTTATTATTTCATCTGATGTCTGGGACTCGTATTTGTTGTTACTGTGGCTAGTGTAATGTTACATATGGCTATATATATTTTTGGGGGACCTGTTGCTGTTTGCTTACCTGTATTTATACAGGTATGGCTGTTACGTAATTGAGTTTATTTACTTGCTTGCATTATACCCACATACACAGTTTTTAGAACTTTTTAACATATACTTTTTAAAATTTTTTATGTATGGTTGGCATTTTGCTTTAATTGCACTTTGTGTTCATTAACAGGAAGTTACATCAACAACTGGTCACTAGTGAAGGTTTTAAAAATTTGTGAGCTTGTGCTCTTTGTATGCTGATGAAGCTTCTGCTTTTGCAGGAGCGAAAACGCTATTTTACTATTTTGGTTCCAGTTTCTTTTGAACTTGTGGCTTACTGGAGCTCCTTTGTTTGTTTTGTTTTCGTTCTTTTTACTAGATACTGAATTTCAGGCAGATAGTCTCACATCACCAGACCACCTCCTGTACACCAGAGGTCTAGCTAGATTAATTTCCTTGGCAATATTCAGTGTCAACCTGAAGTGAAGAATCAAAAAAAAAGAAACAAAATACAGTTACTAGCACACTCACACTAAAAGTCATGCAGCCATGAGATACCATTGTGGCTGCTTAACCGAATGTGGTTTAAAAGGATAACCGTACCGTGATGTCTTTCTTCATGTGGCCAGACTAACTTGGTAAAATTCTGTGCTGTGTAGATTAGAAAAAAGTTTTGGACTACTGAGCTTAGTGTCACCGCACAAACTATGTCGAACATAGGCAGGTGGTTGCATGTCAGTATACTGTGGTTAAAGGTTTCATGTCAAATTGTTTGTAATCTGTGTTCAGTGATTGATTGTGAGAAAAATGGTACAATGAAAAAAACCTATACTAATTTTGTCTGTATATTATTCAGGTGAGGCACCAAGTCATTGTGGGGTTTGATTTTTACACCAGTGCATTTCAGTTTCTCCTATGGTAGTATACATTTTTTATCCTTTGAGTCAGGGTTTTAAAACCATTCTCATTAGTTTGAGCTTTTAAATTATGTCCTTGAGAAAATAAATGAATTAAATAAATAAGCTATTTGTAAATTCTGTAGGAAAAATGAGCAGAGAAAATGAGTCTGAGAAGGAGGTAGGCGAGTATAGCTCTTAATGTTCCATCTCTTAATGTTCCAGGCTGAACAAGGAGAGGGTCACAGTAAGCTGCCTATCGGGCGCTAGAATCCGCCACATAACACAAGCACTCGGGTCACTCCACAGCAAGTACAAATATGACAGTCATTGTCCATGCTGGTGTGAACGACCTGAGACGTACCTCCCTGGACTACATGAAAAGAGACATAGAGGAGCTCTCTGATTATGCAGCCCAGGCAGGTATGACACTGACCCTGAGCAGCATCCTTCCTTCACCAAGATGATCAGCTTTAACAATTGGCTTAATTTCTGGTGTCATTCAAAGGGGATCCAGTGTCTGTCTGCCTGGGTTGACATGCTTGACAAGCCACGCTGCTTCGCAAGGGACTGCTTGCTCCTGTCACCCCTGGGATTCCGGTTATTGGCTAAGGCTCTTGCCACCCCCATAGTGCCTTTTTTAGGCAAGGCTCAAATTCTAAACCTACCACCCTAGAAAATAAAAATGGGAAGAAACTAAGGGTAATGCTGCTCAATGCCAGAAGTCTAAATCTCAAAGTCTAAGTCTAAATCTCAAAATGCACGCACTCGAGGCCCTTCTCAGTATGGAGAACATCGATGTCTGTGCTTAGTGGTTAGAAAGTGGTTAGAAAAACCTTCTACATTGCCCACCTGATCATGAAGGGATTCACATCCAGATCAAGTGAGGTCATTGTTCCCCTGTACTCTTCACTTATCAGACCAATCATAGACTACAATGCCCCATTCGGGATGTATCTCACCAGACACCTGCAGCAATTGGAGAGACCCCAAAAGGATAAAGGGACTCCAAAATCTGTCATATGCTGCCAGACTGAAGAAACTCCAGCTCTATTCAGTCGCATACCGTCTGCTCAGAGGTGACCTGTGCCTGACATACAAGGCCATGTCCAACCCGGAATTAATGGACATGCTCCACCTCAAAAAATCCAAATCTACCAGATCCACTAGAGCAAGCGACTTAAACCTTAGCATGGATATAAATAGGACATGCTGGAGGGATAGATTTGTCACCCAGAGACTCCCTATGTTGTGGAATAAAATCCTGGTCCATGTGAGGCAGAGCACCTCGCTGTCTCTGTTCAAGAGAAATCTTGACCGGTGGATGGGAGATCGTAGGTTTACCCCGGGAATCATCTCTGTGTCACTGCTGGACAGAGGCACAACAAAGTAATGGGTACAGTAGTTTTTAACATAAGGGGTGGCGTAAGCCACAAAACTCTGGGCTAGGCTTATAAATGCCTTAGGGCAGATAGCCTAGTATAACCTACAAGAAGAGGAAAAGATGCATAGAGATTACCATCCCAGAGCCCATGACACGATTTGAGGAAGGCTCACACTTTCCAGTGAAATGGCGGAAGGCACGATGCAAAAACTGTGCCATCAAGGGAAAACGTGCTGAACCATCATGGGGATGCCTGACCTGCAAGATTAACCTATGCATGGAATGCTTTGGTGAGTACCATGGCCATAAGAGTCTAGCAGACTGCTGACAGCAGTAAGATGTGCAGAGCACACTATACATCAAAGTTGTGACCAGGCTGTTGGGTCCATTGCTGAATGGGCACATGTAAAGAGAAAAGGCAGAGGTAAGGCAGACTGCTGACACTGAAGGAGGTCATGAGACCATAGTGGTATCAGCAGTCTGAGTGGGCAGCCGGCACAGCTATGGGACACTACAGATAACCAACATCTGGAGCCCCATGCCTGTCCTTGGCGTATTAGTGGAGCGGTCCTTACTCTGCTTTTCTCTTTACATGTGCCTGGCAGGACTCCCTTGTCAGTGTCTACCCATGCTTTATTTCAGATAAGGTAAGACTGTCTTCTGCTGTTCTGGGAGTCACTGGAAAGGGAGCAGCCACAAACCTTACGCTGTCCCATCGCCGAATATTGTGTTTGCTGATTGCATCACAGGGGGCATACCCAGCCAGCATGGATCTTGTGATCCACCGGGATGGCAGTTGGGAACCTGGAGACTCTACAGCACAGTCCCGTAGTGCTGCTGTCCTTGGTAAGCATGGGCTTGGGTGTGCCACTGATGTAATGCAAAAACATGCAAACAGACACAGCCTGGGTCAGTCTTGGTCTTTTGACATGTTGCCTTGATGTAGCTCTCCACTCAGACGTCCACCCTTCAGGTGTAGTCAGCGTATGTATGTGTGAGTAGTAAATGTATGAAGGTCAGGACAGCAATTAGTGAGTTACTTCAGTCCCTCATCCCTTAGGTCCATTGCTGGATGGGCACATGTAAAGAGAAAAGGCAGAGGTAAGGCAGACTGCTGACACTGAAGGAGGTCATGAGACCATAGTGGTATCAGCAGTCTGAGTGGGCAGCCGGCACAGCTATGGGACACTACAGATAACCAACATCTGGAGCCCCATGCCTGTCCTTGGCGTATTAGTGGAGCGGCGGTCCTTACCCTGCTTTTTCTCTTTACATGTGCCCTGGCTGGACTCCCTTGTCAGTGTCTACCCATGCTTTATTTCAGATAAGGTAAGACTGTCTTCTGCTGAGTCACTGGAAGGGAAGATGTTCACTGGTTCAGAAGGGATGGCATTCACCTAAGTGAGGGCATTGCGTTCTTCTTGACCAACCTCCACAATGGCATGTTGAGAGCAAGGCATGATTGTGAGAAGAATGGAAAACACCCATGACCAAGTCAGACCAGTATAGTAAGTAAAACACTTATGAAATGTGTTGTGTAAAATTAATTTCTCTGAGCTTGGCAAATAACTGTTATGGAAATTATTATTTTTTTTTCATTTTTTGGTAAATAACTTTGCAAGGGAGCATCTGAATGTGCCAAGTAATATCTCATTTTGAAGACAGTATTGCTGGTTCTAACATGGTAAAATAATTGTGCCTGTATGTTTGACACGTGCAGATATCAAAGTTTGTTTTGGACTTAGGTTATGGAAATTATGATTTTTTTCATATTTTGGTAAATAACTTTGCAAATGAGGATCTGAATGTGCTAAGTAATACCTCATTTTGAAAAGATTATTTATAGTTCTAACATGGTAAAAGAATGGTTCCTGTATGTTGTACTCATAGGCAGATATCAGTTTGTTTCTGACTTGGGTTATGGAAATTATGAGTTTTTTCATATTTTGGTAAATAACTTTGCAAGGGAGCATCTGAATGTGCCAAGTAATATCTCATTTTGAAGACAGTATTGCTAGTTCTAATATGGTAAAAGAATTGTGCCAGTATGTTTGACACGTGCAGATATCAAAGTTTGTCTGAGAATTATGCTTATGGAAATTATGATTTTTTTCATATTTTGGTAAATAACTTTGCAAGGGAGCATCTGAATGTGCTAAGTAATACCTCATTTTGAAGACAGTATTGCTGGTTCTAACATGGTAAAATAATTGTGCCTGTATGTTTGACACATGTGCAGATATCAAAGTTTGTTTTGGACTTAGGTTATGGAAATTATGATTTTTTTCATATTTTGGTAAATAACTTTGCAAGGGAGCACCACATTGTGTGAAGTAATGCATCATTTTGAAGACAGTGTTACTCCTTACATCATGGTAAAAGAACTGTGTCTAGGCACTGTACACACGTACAGATAACACAGTTTGTTTAGTCTTGTACAAATATGAAAATTATACATTTATAATACTTCTCATTATTATGCCCATATCTTTGCGAGGGAGCATGGTAATCACACAAATGATGCGTCATTTTGAAGCTGACATTCAGATGCACAACTTCTACACTGATATGTAGGCTCTGTCTGTTACAGCTGATGAGATATTATGCTTTGTTTATTTATCAATTATGAGAAATAATATACTAATCATATTTCTGTGAATATCTCATGAAAGGAGTGTCACACAGTTATGGTTAAAGTATCATTTTAAAGCTGACATTCATACTAACAAATTAAATTCAAATTGTATAGGTCTCCATGGTACATAGACCAAGATATTGTGGTTTGCTTTTCCAAAAAATTAAAAAAATTGCACAATATCAGCATTCCTTGCCAAATATTTCATTATGACTTTGATATGCACTATCAACATTTACACTGTTGGAAAGGTCAGTGTCTGCTGAACAACTTTCGCGTTTACATTTTTAGTCTAGCTCTTATAGTTAAAGAGTTATGAGCATTTGTTTTCTGTATAGTATTACAAATGGATTTTCTGAAAATGAGCTCAGGCTGCTCTGTTGTTCCTATGGTGGAATTCAGCAGGCAGCTCTTCCTGAGCTGCTCTGGAGTGAATGAGTTAAATCTCTGTAAGAGGCCTCCTTTACCTGATAAGCCTGCTTCTCTTTGACAATTTGCCCCCCCCCACACACACACACACCTTTAGACTAGGTTCCTCTATCCCTTCAACTTTACCTTTGTCTTCCAAACTGGCTTCTCATCACTTCAACCTTTTGGGTTTTTTCATTTATCAGGATTACTTTATGGTATGGAAGTCTTCCCCTCCTTTTTCAGGGAATCCTCAGCCTCTTCCAGAGCAACATCCTCATTTCCTGGAGGTCATAGGGTCCTCGGTGAACCAAGGAATCATTCAACCTGTCCCCCCCTCCCATGTGGGAAAGGGTTTTTACTCCAGGATGTTCCTGGTTCCTTGAAAGTAGGGCACTTGGAGACCTATTCTGGATATTGTCCTGCTCAACGCCTTTCTCTAGATCTCTTCTTTTCAGATGTTTACTCTTAAAAAGTACAGTTTTGTACCTACCATAAATGCAGATGTTCAAGTGCTCATACAGCTGCAGTCATAACAGATGGGTTATCCTGTCGTCAGGCGGGTCCTCGGTCGGCCGAATTCCAAAGTCTAGGTCCAGCGTCGGTTGTTGCCGCTTCCTACCTGACCTCAGTGCGGCAGGGGTATAAAAGAGGCAGCCGACGCCATTTTCTTCAGTTTTTCTTGCCCCAGATGTCAGGTGCCCCCAGAAGGAAGGCAAACAATGTTATGCAAAAATGCAATGTTGATAAATCAAAAACAGTAGTTGCAAGCAAATACACCATAAAAGAGTACCCCAAAAGGTTATATGAAAAGGGTTCGTCATAAGGCCTGTCCTAAGAGGGGTTGGAGGGAGGGAAACCTGGACTGCAGCTGTATAAGCACTCCAACATCTACATTTATGGTAGGTACAAAACTGTACTATGTTCATCGTGCATACAGCTGCAGTCATAACAGATGGGTAGAATCCCAAAGCTAAGTAAGGGTGGTAGGCACTAAGTGGAACTAGGAGGGGCTAGGATGCCCTGCAGGACTGCTGTGGCAAAGCCCACTCTAGATTTAGAGTATAGTGGGAGGTGATAGTGCTTGGAGAAAGTGTGCACTGAACTCCAGGTGGCTGCTTCCAATATATCCTTGGTAGGGACCCCCCCTGAGGAAGGCTGCAGAGGTAGCTGTGGCTCTGGTGGAGTGGGATCTGATGCATGCAGGCACAGTTTTTCCATGAAATGAGTAACAAAAGTGTATGCAGCGGGCTATCCATTTTGAAATTGTCTGTTTGGAAATGGCCTTTCCTTGAGCACCTGCAGCATAGGACACAAAGAGTTGCTCAGATTTCCTGAATGGCTTTATCCTGTCCAAATAATAATGAAGTTGTCTGTGAATGTCCAAGGAATGTAGTAGTCTTTCCCCTTTGTTTTGTGGATTAGGATAAAAGGTAGGTAAGTGGATAGTCTGATTCAAAGCTACACTGGATACTACCCTTTGGCATAAAGGTAGGGTTGGTTCATAAGGAAACTCTGTTCTGATGGAAAATGATGAATGGTTGCACAGCCATGGGGGCCTGTAGCTCTGAAACCCTGCAAGCTGAGGTGATAGCCAGAAGAAAGGCTGTTTTCCATGACAAGTACTGTAACTCTGATGAAGAAGCTGGCTCGAAGGGAGGAAGGGTCAGCTTTTCCAATATGAAGTTGAGGTCCCAAGCAGGGACTGGTAGTTTCCTTGGGGGTTTTATATTCTTTGCCCCTCTGAGGAACTGCCTTAAGAGAGGATGGGAGAATAAAGGAGGATCTGTGTTGTATTGTGCAGAAATGGCTGAAGCGTGGATCTTGATGGAGGAGAAGGAAAGTCCATTGTTTAACATCTCAGCTAGGTACAGAAAAAAATTTGAGGTATATTTATTACCCAAGGATTCTGTCCCTTCTTTTGATTCCAGGCACAAAATCGTTTCCATTTGGCGGAGTAGGCCTTTCTAGTAGAAGGTCTTCTGGCCTCCAAGATGACATCCTGCACCTTCTTGGAGAGGAGAAACTGTTGGGAAATCAAGGAATTCTCCATGCAGCTAGATTTAGAGTTTTGAGATGGCTGTGAAGAGTTTTGTAGTTGTGCTGGGACAACAGAAGAGGGACTAGAGGTAGGATCCATGGTGTGGAATGTGTCAGGCTCTTCAGGAGCGGATACCAGTGTTGCCTTGGCCAGTCTAGAGCAATGAGAATTATTTTCAGCCTCTCTGCTCTGGCTTTTCATAGAACTTTGGGCAGCAGAGGAAGAGGTGGGAAGGCATAGACTGTCAATGTTGCCCGATTGAAGAAAAGTGCGTCCACTTTCCAGGCCTGTGGATGATAGGTCCTTGAACAATATTTTTTCAACTGGCAATTTCTGTGGGTAGCAAAGAGATCTATGTCTGGCTGTCCCCATGCCTGAGTTATCTTTGTGCAAATCTGAGGATGCAACTTCCATTCGTGTGGATCTGTCATATTTCTGCTTAGGTTGTCTGCCAGTGTGTTTTCCTTCCCTGGCAGGAATTGTGCCTGTAGCTGAATTTTCAATTCCAGTGCTGTGTTCCAGAGGGTCATGGCTTGCCTGCACAGGGGGTATGAATGAGTTCCCCCCTGTTTGTTTATGTACCACATCACTGTGGTGTTGTCTGTCCTTATCAATAGCTGGCCTGGATGCAGTAGGTCTTTGAAGGTCATAATAGCCTTTTGCACGGCTAGCATTTCCTTTTGGTTGATGTGAAGGAGCTTCTCTTTTCGTGCCCATTTTCCCTGAATGCACTGATTTGTCATGTGTGCTCCCCAGGCGTAGTCTGAGGTGTCTGTTGTAATGATTTGAGTTGCTTGAGGTACACAGAAAGGAAGCCCTATGTTTCTTTGGCAAGCTTGGGCCCACCACATAAATTCCTTTTGAAGGCATGGAATGAGTGGTATAATTGCTTCAAAGCTGTGGCTGTGTTGAGACCATAAGTTTTTTAAGTACCATTGAAGTTTCTTCATATGTAGCTTTGTACATGGGATAAGTAGGATGCAAGATGCCATGAATCCCAGAGCCTGCAGGACTTTCCTTGCAGTTACCCTGGTGTAAGTTGCCATTTTTCTGAAGTATTGAGACAGTTGTCCTTGCTTGTCTGGCGTGAGGTAGGCCATCTGGGTGGTTGTATCCAAGTTGGCACCCAGGAAAATAATTTGTTGAGAGGGTATTAGTTTTGATTTTTTTTTGTTGATTGTGTATCCCAGGAAGTTCAACAGTTTTATTACAAATGCCAGGTGCTGCAGTAGTATGTCCTTGCTGTCCGCTTGGATCAGGCAGTCATCCAGATATGGGTAGATTTGTATCCCTTGTAGTCTGCAGAAGGCGATTACTGATGCCAGGCATTTCGTAAACACTCTGGGCGCAGTAGATAAGCCAAAGGGCAATGCAGAGAATTGGTAATGGGTTGAACCTGCAAGAAATCTGAGGTATCTTCTGCAATCTTGTCTGATAGGGACATGCAGGTATGCCTCCTTGAGGTCCAATGTTACCAGCCAAGACTCCTTGCCCAGCATGGGAAGAAGCTGCTGTAATGTGAGCATCTTGAATTTTGGCACCTGTAGATATATGTTTAGGATGGATAGGTCTAAGATAGGTCTCCAATCTTTGTCTTTCCTTGGTACCAGGAATAGTCTGGAATAAAACCCTTGACCTTGTTCTTTTGCAGGTACCTCTTGAATTGCTTTCATGTCCATGAGAGCTGAAATTTGTTTTTGTGCCTCTGCCCTTTGATTTTGTGGCAGGTTTGGCATGCCTCTCACTTTTTGGAAGGGTGTGAAAGTGGAACCTGTAGCCTCTGTCTATAATGTCCAGAATCCATTTGTCTTTTGTAACAATATGCCAATTTTTTGAGAATAATGTCAGTTTTCCACCCAAAGGTGCTGCCATTAAAGCTTTGCTTGGCAGGTGTAGGGGGAAGTGTTTTCTAAAAGACTGTGATCTATCTTCTCCACCTCTTGGGGTTGGTGCTTGCCACTGTCTGGCTCTGAAAGATCCTTGAGGTTGCCCTCTACCCCTTGGACGCCTGTATCTGCCCCTTTGAGGTCTGTCTGTGGCTGGAAAGGACCAATTTTTTGAAGGCCAGTTTCTGCTGAAACGTGGAGGCTGTACCTGCAGGAAATCTTTCACGGTTTGCATTGATTTCGCTTTTTCCTCCATTTTCTTTAGCACCTCCTCTGCTTTAACACCAAGCAATACATCTTTTTGAAGGGGTGCATCTAATAATTTAGCTTTGACATGATCTGGTAAGGTTTGCTCTTTGAGCCAAGCATGCCTACGTATAACAGACCCCGTAACAGCAGCTCTACATAAGGCCTCTAAAGCATCAAAACCACACTGCAAGGTACGTTTACCCACTTGCTCTGCACCATGCAACAAATCCTGCAACTCTTTTAAATCTGATTATTCTGGTTGTGTCATTTTGCTTTTCAGCCGAGATATCAAAAACTGTTGATACTTTAACATATGGAACTGACAGTTTAATGCCCTCATGGTTAAAGTGGCCGAGGTGTACACCTTTTTCCCCCACCTTTCTAAAGATCTGGAATCTCTCTCTGAAGGTAATGGGTTTTTAGCAGTAGAGGCCTTAATTCCCTTGGGACCCTGTGAAATAGTTTCTGGGTCAGCAGTATGGCTTTTATATAGGAACTGGTGAGAATCTGGAACCCGGTAATACCTGTCTGGTTTAACAGGAGCTGGAAGCAAAGAATCAGGATTAAGGCTAGCTTCTGTGTACACATCATCCAATATATCTAGAACAGGAGGGATAGCCAGAGGCCTATGCTGGGGGAGCAGAAGAAATTCCCTGAGCCTTTTCTTGGAATCTGGGTAATCTTGGCCTTCCCAGTGAAAGTGTTCCCTCAATGTATGCAGGGTTTCCCCAAAAGAGAAGTCCTCAGGGGGGGAGACTGAGGGAATAGACTCCTCTGCATCAGAGTCTTCGAATGGAGAATAGGCACAATCCTGGTCCTCAGAAAGTTCTGAGGCAATAGAAGCTTGATCTGAGGAAGGGTAGTCTTCCTCTAATCTGGGCCTTTTGTCAGAGGGGGGTTGAGAACCCCTGATAAGAGTAATCAAATCCTCAGCCATTTTAAGCATCTGTTTTTTAGGCATGGAGCCTTGAGAGGGGGTCTGAGGAACCTGTTTTTTGGTTTTCATGGCTGTTTTAGATTTAGTGAAGGCTTTAATAGAGAAGGAGGAAGGCCTGAAGACTCCTTGAGAAATGGCAGGCCTGTCTAAATTCTGAGTTTCCCTGCCAGGAGTGGCATTGGTATCTGTAGTAGGAATGGGGGCCGAGGAGCCTGCGACCTCGGGTACTGAAGACACCAGTAATGCATTGTCATCAGTATTCAGGGGCTGCGTAGGTGCCTCGCTGAGTACCGGAGAACTGGTAGTCGGCCTTAGCGTAGTATCAGTAGTTGGTGCGGACCTCGTATGCCGGTCCTTATCTTTGCGTTTTTTGCTCAAAACTGGAGTCGGAGTATCCAACGACATAATATAATTAAATTTTTTGCCAAAAAAGTGAAGGGCGAACTCTGCCCGACGCTTAATAGTGCGTTTGTTGAATCTAGCACAAAAACGGCAGGCCGAGACGTCGTGGTCTGGGCCTAAGCAAGGTATACAGTAAGAGTGGAAATCCTTATGCGGTATTTGCTTCCCACATGAAATGCAATTATTAACTTTGTCTGACATCAGTCTGAGGCAAGAAAAGTTTCCCCAACGGGGTACTTAGCTTTCAAGAAGACTTCGGCTGAAATACCTTCGTAAATCTCAGGAGCTGGCCGACCGGCACTTGCGAACTGCTTCTGCTTCGGGCACCGCACGGCAAGAAAGACTGGAGAAAATGGCGTCAGCTGCCTCTTTTATACCCCTGCCGCACTGATGTCAGGGATGAAGAGACGACAACCGATGCCAGACCTAGACTTTGGAATTCGGCCGACCAAGGACCCGCCTGACGGCAGGATAACCCATCTGTTATGACTGCAGCTGTATGCACGATGAACATCCATATTTCCTCTTTTACTACCCCAGGCTTTTCTGGTGTCTTTGGATCTGAAAGATGTTTACATTCATATCCCTATTCGCCCTATTTTCAGAAAGTTTTTATGTTTCTGTTTCTTTCTTTCATTTTCAGTATCCCGCTTTGCCCTTTGGCCTTGCTACTGCCCCAAGGATATTTACAAAATGCCTGGCTCCTGTGATTGTTTTCTACAGGCTCCAAGGCATTCATATTTTTCCTCATCTAGATGACCTGTTGTTTCAGGTACCTTTCTCCCAGTCACATGTTACAGTATCTGAAGTTCACCATCTCTATTTATTTATTTATTGACTGATTGATTGACATTCGATTACCGGGAAGGTCCAACTGGGTAGAAGCCCATTTTCAGTGGAAGCCCGGGGAGAAAATCTCCAAATTATTACAAAACATTTAAGAACAATAATTATACAAGCTTCAAAAATAAAACAAAAAAAAAATCTGCAGTTCAAATAATTATAACAAAACATAATATAAAAACATTAGATCTTCAAAGTCTGGGGTTCACTAGCAACTTCCAAAAGTCCATCCCAACTCCCTCTCAGGATCATGTGTATCTGGGATTCAGACAGTGCCAATGTTGGTTTTGCTTCCACCTCCAAAAGTTTTGTCATTGACAGCCTTCTTTGAGTCTCTTCTTCCTCTGACTGCCATGCCAGTTAGGAGTTTCTTCGGGCTATGGGATTTATAGCCTTTTCTATTCTAGTGATACCTCTTGCCAGACTGTCTATGTGGAAGCTTCAATGGTACCTAAAGTCAGTTTGGCTGCAGCATTGCCACCCTCTGGATGTCAGTGCACCTCTCCTTCCTTGCCTAAAGAAAGAATTTGAGTGGTGGATTCAACAGTTTAATCTTAATCCAGGCCTACCCTTTCAGCCTCTAGTCCCTTCTCAAGAAATGATCACCGATGTCTCAGACATGAGGTGGTGGGCTTCATTTGGTCACCTAAAAGTTCAGGGTCTCTCAATTAACGAGTCACACATAAGTTAGAAGAGGTCAGTTAAGGTTAATCATCTGTGAACTGAGGGGGTGGAGCTAGGGACTAAACCTTTTATTTAAGTGGTAAAATAAAACATTTCAGAGGTTTACTGGAAAGGCTCACCTAGACTCTGCCACAGTTTGCTGTGAGGGAAAGGTCAATTTGCTTTTTATTTCTTGTATTTTGTATTACTTTATTTCGTTTTTCTATTTTGCATACTGTGATTTGTTTTCTTTACACTGTGCTTTACTTGTATTCTGCTTTTAACTGCATATTAAAATTTGAAAAGATACCACAGCTCTGTCTATTGTGAGTCAGACAGAATTCCCTGCCCTCCTACACTGTTACTGTTGTGTTCTTAAAACACCATTGTCTTTCTAGATGCCTGCCCCTTATGTTAATTTGACAATATATCTCATTACCTCTCAACGGCTGGTGTAAGTAAGCACAAAATTATCATTATGTGAAATCACTCCCCTTCAATATTTAAATTTATTGGTCATCCTACTGTATTCCGCAGTACCAGAATACAAAAGTGTCCACCCCCTTTCAATCTATCTTGCTCTTTTAAAAATTGTGGCCCTCCATTAAAACTTAACTTTTTAGACAGGTAAAATGTATGTTACCCACTTTCATATCTATCTGCTTAGTGCACACTGCAGTGTTTAGGGCAAACCATTTTTTTTATCTTACCTTTAAGCATCTATTTCAAGACCACCAGTTATTGGACAGCCCACATTCTGCCTCTCAGTATTCATCTAGTTAGTGCTTCTGTTTTCTCCTGGTGAGAGAAGGAGTAAAGTTACATTATTTCCTGGAGACTGCTGATCACTAGAAAGCCTAAAAACTGCTTTATAGGTGACAGCTTGGAATCTGTTCTTATATTCTGATCCTGGTGAGAGTAGAAGCATGGTGCATTAATTCCTGACTCTTTCTGGTTGGTGAGTGAGTGTCTGTGCTTAATGTACCTGATTGGTCTGGTTGCTATTCAAGGCATCTACCAGAAAAAGGCTACAAGACTACAGACCCTTGCATCATCTGAGACAAGACTGTGGATCATCAAACAGGCTGTGGCCTGGTTCCCTTCTTGGAACTGGTGCTAACATTTTGCTTCTGGTGAGAGAAGAAGCAAAAGAGTATTGTATCCCAAATGAGTGACTGCATCCCAAAAGAGTGAAGCTGTGGTGAAACCAGCATTAGTAGTAGCCATTCATGCAACTCCCCTCTTTTCATCATTCTTGACAAGCTAATTCTTTGTTTTCAGTAAGTACTGCTTGATTTATTTCTAACTTCAGAATATCTGCCTAAATACTTCATCCTTAAATTCTCAGGGTCTATGTATTAGTCTCCCCCTCAAGTGTTTAGCAGTGTTCTGTATAGACACAGAGACCTTGAGTGGCATTTTTCCTGTAAAAGCACAAATGAAATCTCTCCAATATCTAGTTGCACAAAAGACAACTAGATTGTAGTGACAAGCACTGTCCACATAGTTGCAAACATACTGCTGACAGTGATTGATATTCTCACTCCAACAGTCTAATCAATAAAAAGGGTATGTTGCCATGGATATGAACTTTCCTATCATCTCTGTTACCAGCTTGGTGGATATGGGCATCCTGAGGCAATGTAGAAATTGCCTCATGTTTAATGACAACCAGTTAATTCTCAAACAAACTGATATAGTATGTGAGAGATGTATTTACACAACATCACTGGAGACAAAGCTCTCACATAAAAGTACTCCTAATGTCAAATAGCCTGTCAGTAGTACACATGTTGCAGCCATCATGCACAATTCAAAGCAGACATATAGACCCACGTATGCTGAGGCACTTACAGACCTCCTAGACAAAGTACACATAAGAAATACCCTCAGAAGCACCAAATGCACTCTTTCAAAACACCCCCCACATCAACACATAGAGCTACATCTCATGAAGCCTCTACCTTTAAGCCCATAAGACAAGTCACCACACAATCCAACATTCTAGTCATTGGAGACTCCATTGTGAGACACACTGATGTCCCTCTCACCAGGCTGAATAAGGAGAAAGTCACAGTCAGTTGTTTATCAGGGGGCTAGGATCCACCACATTACGCATGCACTCAGGTCACTGGATCACAATTACCAATATGACTTAGTCATACTACATGTGAGAGTAAATGACCCAAGACGTACCTCCCTAGACTATATGGAGAGAGACATCACACAGCTCTCAGAATATGTGTCTCAGGCTGGTATGACCCTAGCATTCAGCAGCATTTTACCTTCTCCAAGGATGATGCTCCAATATGAACAAAAGATTATTCACTTTAATAATTGGATTAGTTTCTGGTGTCATTCTAAGGGGGTGCAATATTTGTCAGCATCGAAGGAGATGGTCAACAGACAACCCTGCTTTGCGAGGGATGGTCTGCACCTCTCCCCTCTAGGCTTTCGAATATTACCTAAAACATTTTCTTCCCCCATAGTGCCTTTTTTAGGCAATGCCAAACTGAAAGTACTTCCGACATAGCAAATCAAAACCAAGAAAATCTAAAGGTATTACTGCTCAATACTAGGAGCTTAAACAAAAAAATCCACTGCATGGAAGCTCTCTTTACCCTAGAGGATGTCGTCTCTGAGACACAGTTTAAAGCCGCAGACAGCACACAAACAGTGCAGGCTTACAATGCCTTCCACACATTTAGACTAGCTACTTCACAGGCAGGGACTTAAGGTGGAAGTGTCTCTATTTACATCAATAATAAATATACTTCAAGGCTGGTCAAACAGGACAATGCACCTGAGCTGTTCCATGTTCAAATCACCATAAGTAAAATCCAACATCACTTCCTTGCAAGCTATAGGTCCCCCTCTATGACCCAGGAAACCCATACCATGTATTAAAACTCATTAAAAACACTAACCGTCCAAGTCAATACCATATTCATGTGTGACTTTAATTACCCCACTATTAACTGGGAATCTTGTATGACATCAAATGTGCATGCACAGAGATTCCTGGATTTTGTAAACACAAACTCCCTGGACCAGATAGTTAATACACCAACCAGGGGTGCAACCATACTGGTTCTGGTCCTCACTAATATAGGAGACTGCTGCACGCCCCCTACTGTAATGCCTTCCTTGGTAAGGTCAGACCACAAAATGGTCTTTGAAGTAAAAATAAAACCTGGATCTCCAGCTAAACCGGGACTATTCAGAAACTATTCTAAGGCTAATCTCCTGCTATTAAGTGAGAACCTGGCAAAATGTCAAGCCCCTATAAACCCTGAGAACCCTTCTGCCTATGTAGACCTGTTCACAGAAACCTTGTACAAGCATGTTAATAGCTGCACACAGGCAGATGCACCCACCAAGAAAAAGTACAGAACTAACTCAAAAAACAAGCCACCCAGGTGGAACCACAAAACCAATCGGATGTATAACAGGAGGAAGTAAATCATGGCAAAAATTAGGAGGTGCAGCACCCAGAAGGATAAAAGCACTCTCATTAATAAAGTCTACCAAAGCCAAATTTGAGGTAGGTTTGGCCTCCCAGGCCAAGGACAACCACAAAGCTTTCTTTAGCTATGTCTTCATCCTCAAAGGCAATGCACAATGTGTGCAGAGCTCATTATAAATGGAGCCACCCATACTGAGCCAGAAGATATAGCAAACCTCCTGGCTGATAAATTCAGCTCCAACTTTACTCCTCTCTCCCTCTCAACCTTCCCTCAGGAAATATCAAATAAACCCCCCGCCCCACTATCACTAGGGAAACAGATCCTTAATGCTCTCTCTAAAACCAAGAACACTGCATCAATGGGCTCAGACAATATCCCAGGATGCCTTCTAAATAGCATGAAACATGCCCCATCAGGGCCTCTGGAATTACTATTTAACTGTAGCCACCAAATAGGCTTTGTGCCGCATAAATAGATAAAGGAAACAGTCATCCCTCTGCACAAAGGTGGGCCATCTACAGACCCATAAGTCTCACTAGTCTTGTATGTAAAGCCATGGAACGAATTATCATGGAGATAATCACTAGAGATATAGTAAACCTCCAGACACTGGACCCAACTTAGTTTGGTTTCATCAGGGGCAGATCATGCCTACGCAACCTGGTGAACTTCTTTGAGAAGGTCACCAAAACAATGGATGAGGGCAAAATTGTTCACACTGCCTACCTTGACCTGGTCAAGGCATTTGACACAATACCGCTCGGGCATTGTTGACAAACTCAAGACGTTAGGTAGAAACCCGTATGTCACCTGGTGGATAGCCAACTGGCTCACAGACAGGACCCAGGAAGTTAGAAATGGGGAATCCACCTCTACAAAGAGGCCAGTCACAAGTAGAGTCCTTCAGGGATCAGTCCTTGGACTGCTTCTTTTTACCATTTCTCAAAAGTCAAGGCCAATGTCAGTGGTCTCTGGCTGACTAAATTTGCAGATGACTGCAAATTAGGAGCTTTCATTGAATCTCACACTGACACAGACAACTGGTGCCAGAGTCATGGACTAAAACTAAATGCCAAGAAATGCACAATAGTATCCTTTGGGAAGTCACTGATCCCTGGTAACTATCATATTGACAACACACCCCTTAGACTTGATCCAGTAATCAGGGGCTTAGAGACTCACATAGATAGTAATCTAGCCTTTGATCATCGTGTCTACAGTGGTGAGGAAATCATTCTATGCTGCACAACTTATTAACCAAGGTATGGCATCTAAGTCCAAGGAAGTCATTGTTCCACAGTATTTGGCATTTATCAGACCTATCATCAATGCCCCCTTTGGTATGTACCAAACCAGGCATATCCAACAACTGGAATGTCCACAGAGATTCCTCACTAAAAGAATACAGGGCGCAAGTAATATGTCCTATGCAGACTGCTTCAAGGCCCTATCCCTTTATTCTGTCGCCTACAGACTTCTGAGGGAGCTCTATTCCTGGCATACAGGGCATTGTCAGATAACACTCTGATGGACCTCCTGCATATCCACAAAACAAACAATACCAGGATTACCCATTCTAAAGACTTAAACCTTGCCTGTGACATAAATAGGACCTGCTGGAGAGATACAGATGTATCCCAGAGACTATCCCGTCTATGGAACAGGCTCCCCATCCATGTGAAGCAGAGTTCCTCCCAAATCAAATTCAAGTTCAAATTCAAAAGGGCATAGCAAAATTAATTTAAAATGGGTGGTGAAAGCCAAACACACTCTGGCTAGGCTTATAAATGCCCTAGGGCAGATAGCCTAGTATGAACCTATGAACCTATAAGTGCAACTTGGACAATTGGATGGGAAACCGGAAATTCATCCCTAGTTTGGCACCTATGTCTCTGATGCAAACAGGTAACCTGTAAATGGTTAATTTACCAGGCCCCATGCTTACACTTATCAAGAGTATCAGAACTTGTCAGAGATTTGGGATGCATGGCTAGGCTTAAAAAGGCCCTTGTGGTCGTTAGCTTAGTAAAGAACTATGAACCTATGGAACAGGGTGTCCTTTTGTATTAATCCTTCTTTTATGCCCAAGGTAGTAAATGGGCTGTCTTTGAATCAGTCGTTAAAACTCCCTTCCTTTTTCCATTCTCCTGAGTCTGCTAGTGAAAGGGTCTTGTATACCTTGTGTGAAGCTCCACCAATGGACCAGTAATCAAGGCGCCTCAATCCTCACTACTGGCACTAGTGGGTGGTATACAGTGGGAGGATGACAAGGTGCACACACAGTATTTCCAGATGCAGCTCTCTGCATCAAGTGCAATTTCCAGTGACAGCACACAGAGACCAAAGTCAGTTCGGGGCTGGTTACTCTCTCTTTCTCCAGATCCCCAGTAAGACTCCTCATTGGCACAGCTATAGAGTTGAGTGGCCAACTAACACTTTTTGCACCCTCTCTGTCCAACCAGTGTTGTGTCCCTGCCCAAGTAGCTGACACCCTCACTCTTTGAGGTTTGATTTACACACACACACACACACACACACACACACACACACACACACACACACACACACACACACACATGGGAAAGGCTGGCACAGGTTTACTAGCTATGCCCACTTTTACCCAGAAAATAAGATAGTTATCACTGCCACCAGCCAGCTTCTTATCAGATACTTTAAGGCCCTTAACAAAGGGTGCCCAATCTTACTGTGCAATGTTACTATTAATACAAAAACGAAGTTATGTACTCACCATAATGTTCCATCTGTGTTGTTGATCTTTGTTCATTCTTGATGAATGGGACTCTGTTCTGATCCTTGAAACCGGCTTGGGCATTATACAGCTCATGCCAGCCAAAAAACCCGAGCTAAGACTCCACCCATAATGCCCTTTTCTTCATTACCTCAGATCGAATTTGCAGACCACAGCAAGAGTGTACACAGAAATTGTAAGCAGAACCAATGTCCAAGGTAAAAACCCTATGGAAACCCAGGACAAGGGTCCGATCACCCAAGAAATCTACAGGAGAGAGGAGGAGGGTGGGATGTCAAGAATGAATGAAGATCAACAGCAAAGAACATTGTGGTGAGTACATAACTTCTTTATCTAATAATGTCAATCTTAGTTCATTCTTAACAAATGGGACAGAGTCCCCAACTACTTTGTTTCCTGAGTGGCCTTATGGAAGGATATTCCTGAGAACCATAGAACCAAAGGATGCTCTTCCCCTGGAGACCATATCCAATTTGTAATAAGTGATAAAGGTATGAGGTGTAGTCCAAGTTGCAGCTGCGCATAGTTCGTCTATGGAAGCTTTTGAGTGAAAAACAGCTGATGTGGCAACTGATCTGGTTGAATGGCTCTTACAGGCGCAGATACCTTTCAGTTATGTTTATGTTCATAAAAGTAACACAATCTCTTAACCATCTAGATAAAGTCACTTTTAATGCAGCTTTCCCACCTTTGGGCCAGAAAAAAAAAATCAACAATTGATCTGATTTCCCCAATTCTTCAGTCCTGTCAAGGTAAAAACATAGTTGCCTATGAACATCCAGTAAATGCAAGCAATATTCACCATTGTTGGAAATGTTGTGTAAGAAAACTGGTAATTCAATAGATTGATTAATATTGGATTTACATACCACCTTAGGAAGAAAAGAAGGGTTAGTTCTCAATGACACCCTGTCTTTATAAAAAAATTATATACTGGGGTTTCGCACACAGTGCCTGGATTTCAGAAATTCTTCTAGCGGAAGTGATGAGTACTAGAAAAAGAGTTTTCCAGGAAAGGAATTTCAGATGGTAAGTGGCCACTGATTCAAATGGAAGAAATACTAAATATTGCAAAACTAAGGCTAGATCCCATGGGGCTAAGGAATCTTTGAATGGAGGTTTTAGGTGTAAGGCATCTTTGAGAAAGGTCTTGCATAGGTGATGGGAACTTAAAAAATGGTCATCGTACCTGTTGTGAAAATTAGAAATACCTGCTAACTGAACTCTAATGGTGGAAGCAGAAGCTCCTTGGTCAAAAAGGGCGGCTAAAAATTCCAAAAAGTTTTTCAACTGGTGCCGAGAATGAGTTTAAATTGTTTTCAGAGGCCCAAATTGAAAATCTCTTCCATTTACTAGAACAGAGTCTGTTGGTGGAAAGTCTATGAAAAGCCAGAAGAAGTTTTCATATGGGGGAAGTAATATTATTCTGCCTGTCCATTGCCCGAGACTCCTTGTCAGGGGGATGGACTGAAGAACTGTCCTGAGCTAGTTCCTTTTTGGTGGCCGCCACCACCATGGTATCTACAGGGGAACCCTTGCTCCACAAAGCTTTGTCTGTAGGGGGGCTCAGAATCTTGTCGGGCCTCCTGGGGATAGGCTCTACAGTGTCCGGTTCCTTCCACGCCCTGGTGGTAATCAGGTCAGCCGGGGGGGGGGGCACCCAAGAGGTAGATGGGCCTGTGTTGAACGCCTCCAGGAATACAGACTCGTCCGAGGAAAGTTTTTTGGCAGACCACCCCCCTTTGGCGGAGCATTTCCATAATGTCTCTGAAGGAGACGTCGTCGGGGGGTGACGTGGGAGAACCTTCCCCTTCCTCCAAATCAGTATCCTCGGTGAGGGACTCAGGGGAGTCCAAGTGCCTTCTTTTGCACAGGTGTTTGTGAGGAATCTCCTCGGGGGGACTGTCTGAGGGGGGCTCACCAACGGATTCATGTTCCTCCAGGGGAACTGGCTGAGGCGTCAACAATATAGGCTGTCCCTGGGACTGGATGATGGAGGACAAACCGAGCTGCGTGGGAGCGGATTCCGAGGAAAGAGTGAGGGGTCTCGATCCTCTAGAGAGAACTCTCTCCACAACATCGAATGCCGATGGGGAACTGGCCTCTCTAAGACAAGTGGCCGGCACCCTCGGATCTGATGAATGGATCGGTGTTGGAGCCGAAGCACTTGGATCCGAGTGGACAGTGTGGTCCGACCACAAAGGAGCCGAAGACACACTCGCCCCCTCGGATCCGAAAAGGGATCCGATAAGCTCTAGGGCATGGCCGGCGTCGAGGAAGCAATAATCATCAGCGCCGACTCCCTGACTCCGAGGCTCCTCGGATCTGAAGACTCCGAAACCCGGTAGTGGATCGGAGAAGGAGCTATCAGGGCAAACAGTGGAGTTGAACTCCCCCCGGAGGGGGGGGGGGCAGCAACACTCCCATCTGCAGCTGAGATTGCAGGAAGCAATGCATCATCCGGTCCATATCTGCCTCAGAGAGGCTACGAGCAGATCTGGAAGAGGCCGCCGACGCAATGACCTCGAAGGTGGTCAGGCATCCTCCTCAGGCTCTGGAGAGAAGCGTGGGGAATGGAGCCGTGGGGAAGGAAGCTTGGTAATCTTTAATGGAGAGGAGAGAACCTTAGCTGGAGGGGCCGAGGGGTCCAATTCAGCCCGACGTTTGTGGCTTCTCTCTCTCTCTTTCTCTCTCTCCCTTCTCTGTCCTTTTTAGCCTCTTGCCCTCCCTGGGATGAGGTGGGAGAGTGAGTCCCAGCCAGAGGAGGAGGGCCAGATGGATGGGCAACCGCAGCCGCGGTTGTCACTACAGAGGGAGAGGAGGAAGAAGAAGCTGATTCCATGGGTAGAAGACACATCAAAATCAGCTTGTTCTTCCTATTTCGCAAGGTCCGGGGGTTAAAAGCTGCACAGATCTGGCAGCCTGAGGAAAGGTGACAAACCCCCAAGCAAAAAAACGCACTGAGTGTGACCATCCGCTGGTGACAGCTTATGGCCACACTCAGTACATTTAGAAAAGGTAGTTTTCTGGCTTTCAGCCACACCCTTCACACACACACACACGCACATACACACCTAAAGGGAAATGAAGGGCCTACTAGGGGATAGAAACTACCAAGGATAAGAGGGGATGGATTAGTTAAGAATAGGACTAATATATCAAAAAAGATATAGAAAATACTACACACACAACCACTATACTATCCAAACATTTTAAAGAAATATTTTTAAGAAGATTACTAGAAAAAGTTACAATCGCCTAGAGCTTGAAAAATCCCGTGCTTGGTACAGCCGCAGCAAACGAGATTGGATCTTTAACTTGGTATGCTTTCGGCTCAGATCTGTATCGGATCCATAACCCAAAGGTTGCTGATCAAATGAAGTTAACTACTTCAGATAAAGAGTTTTCCAGGAAATTAATTTCAGATGGTAAGTGGCCACTGATTCAAATGGAAGTAATACTAAATATTACAAAACTAAAGCCGAGGGGTCCAATTCAGCCCGACGTTCGTGGCTTCTCTCTCTTTCTTTCTCTCCCTCCCTTCTCTGTCATTTTTAGCCTCTTGCTCTCCCTGGGATGAGGTGGGAGAGTGAGTCCTAGCCAGAGGAGGAGGGCCAGATGGATGGGCAACCGCAGCCGCGGTTGTCACTACAGAGGGAGAGGAAGAAGAAGAAGCTGATTCCACGGGTAGAAGACAAGCCAAAATCAGCTTGTTCTTCCTATCTCGCAAGGTCTGGGGGTTAAAAGCTGCACAGATCTGGCAGCCTGAGGAAAGGTGACAAACCCCCAAGCAAAAAACGCACTGAGTGTGACCATCCGCTGGTGACAGCTTATGGCCACACTCAGTACATTTAGAAAAGGTAGTTTTCTGGCTTTCAGCCACACCCTTCACACACACACACACACACACACACACACACACACACACACACACACACACACACACCTAAAGGGAAATGAAGGGCCTACTAGGGGATAGAAACTACCAAGGATAAGAGGGGATGGATTAGTTAAGAATAGGGCTAATATATCAAAAAAGATATAGAAAATACTACACACACATCCACTATACTATCCAAACATTTTAAAGAAATATTTTTAAGAAGATTACTAGAAAAAGTTACAATCGCCTAGAGCTTGAAAAATCCCGTGCTTGGCACAGCCGCAGCAAACGAGACTGGATCTTTAACTTGGTATGCTTTCGGCTCAGATCTGTATCGGATCCATAACCCAAAGGTTGCTGATCAAATGAAGTTAACTACTTCAGATAGAGTTTTCCAGGAAATTAATTTCAGATGGTAAGTGGCCACTGATTCAAATGGAAGTAATACTAAATATTACAAAACTAAGGCTAGATCCCATGGAGCTAAGGAATCTTTGAATGGAGGTTTTAGGTGTAAGGCATCTTTGAGAAAGGTCTTGCACAGATGATGGGAACTTAAAGAATTGTTGTCGTATCTGTTGTGAAAATTAGAAATGCCTGCTAACTGAACTCTAATGGGGAAACAGAAGCTCCTTGGTCAAAAAGGGTGGCTAAAAATTCCAAAAAATGTTTCAACTGGTGCTGAGAATGGGTCTAAATTGTTTTCAGAGGCCCAAATTGAAAATCTCTTCCATTTACTGGAATAGAGTCTCTTGGTGGAAAGTCTATGAAAAGCCAGAAGAATTTTTCATATGGGGGAAATAATATTATTCTGCCTGGTGACTAACGGAATTGGAGGAACAAAGCTGTGAGCTTGAGAGTGCATAGATCGGGATGCACCTATCCCTGTAGGTGAGACAGCAGGTCTGGAACTGGGTCCAGAATCCACGGATGGTGAATCAAGTGAGACCATAGAAAGTGGAACCAAACTTGCCCGGGACAGAAAGGAGCAAAGAGGATCACTTTGGCTCACAACCTCTGAGCGTTCTTTAGGAAGAGAGGAATGAGGGGAAAGACATAAAGAAGACCCAAGGGCCAATTGAGAAGGAGAGCATCTCTCAGGGATTAGGGCAAAGTAGCTGCTGCACTTGTTGTGCACTGGGGAAGAGATCGCAGCAAGGCTGACCGAGCGGTGAAAGTTTTCCTTCGCCACTTTGGGATTGAGAAACCACTCATGAGGTAGTAGAGTATGCCTGCTCAACTTCTGTGCTATCATGTTGGAGCTCCCTGGAATATGCTTTGCCACAAGAAAACAGTCGGAAGGTATCATCCAATGTCACACTCTGAGAGCTTCCCGGCAAAGGGGGTAGGGATTTGGTTCCACCCTGTTTGTTGAAGTATCATACCACTGACAAGTTGTCTGACTGGATCGCAACTGTTCCTAAAGGAAGAGTGTTATAGTATTGGGATCTCAAGCAATTTGGGGACACCAGCTTACAGAAATCTTCTCTGAGCAGCATGTGTGAACAATCTTTTATGTGAATGCCAGTGTCTGAAAACATGAATACAAAAGCTGCATGGAATCCCTGGCAAAAAGGGCATCAGCCAAGATAAGATAGTAATTCCTCTCTTTATCAAGGCATAATTATTATTATAAATAAATGATGCAAACTAGCTATAAGACTTCACAGTGGGTTTTTTAGAATAGGCAGCTCAGCCTGTTATTAGGTTAAAGATAGAGTGGAAAGGTCACAGCAGCCTGAAACAAGGGTCACACACTGATGTATAATAACAGCAGGAATGGCTCTTCTATTAAAAGTTGTATAAAACATGTATTAATCAATACTTTTCTATTTCTATCAAAACATTCCTAAACTATATGTGTAAAGAATGCAAATAATGTAAAATACACGATTTGTAAAATGTACATATATGCCATTAATATCAAAGAATCAGGAACTGTATATTGTTATATTTCACATATTATCCATACAATGAATGACAGGAGCAGATATTGTGCCTTGCATATACATGCTGCAAAGTTGTGGACTTTATATAAAGTCTTTATTAAGCTTTTATATTGTACTACTTTGTGAGTTGCAAACTTTCATTAGTTCTGAATTATTCAACAACAGCAAATATGAGCTGCAACTGTAACAATAATAAATAGCATTTCTCATTAGAAATGTTGTGATAGACAATTAAGCAGTAAGAACATATTTTATTTTATTTATTTTTTATTTTACATTTGTTGACCGGGCTAGTCTAGCTGGATATATGTCCATTTTCAGTAGAGGCCCGGGGAGATAAGCTCCAAACAGTAAAAATAAATTCACATCAAAGTAATACATGTTTAAAAAGCAGATACATTTATAGTAAAAGAGAAAAGAGATAAAGATAATATCTGTTTACATATTATTAAAGTATATAATTGCAGTACATTGCACATTGATTAGTACAAGTACAGTTTCAAGTAGACATTCAAATAGAATAAAAGCAAAATGTACATGTAATACATCTAGTAGTAAAGGTTTTTTTTTTTTACAAAGTAATTAATAATATGATGGAGAAATAGATCTTTAGATAATAGGATGAAGTATATGCAGGGTTCTAAAGGTAAAAGTTGAGTCATATATCAGGAGCTAGATAGTCAGTCAGGATTAGTACAGGGGCACAACCACTGTGTTTTGAGGAAGAGCTTAAGTTTCTTTTTAAATAGAGTTGTGGAGGGAATTGTAGATAGTTCAGAGGGAAGTAGGTTCCAGTGTTTTCCAGCAGTATTGGAGAAGAGGGAATCTCCAGCCTTGTTATTTGCTTTGTCAGTGTTTACAAGAGGTTTGTGTGCAGATCTTAGAGACCTTAGGTTATGGTAAGGGTAAATTAGAGTAGATAGAATAGGTGTTTTGGCAGGTTGATAAAGTATTTTATGGGCGATGGCTAGTTGATTAATTTTCAGTTGCTGCTGAAATTCAAGCCAGCCTAGTTGCTTTAAATTAATACAGTGGTGGGTTCTGAAAGGGTTACCTGTAGCAAACCCAGCTATGCTATTGTAGGTGTTTTCTAATTTCATAAGATTTTGTTTTGACAGGTTAGTAAATATGGGTGAGGCATAGAGAAGGGAAGAGATTAGGTGGGAGTGGGCAATGGTTATTCTAGTTGCTGAGGTGAGGTAGGGTTTGATTCTGTAAAGAGAGCCTATTTTTTATTAATAGTTTTCACTGTGTTGCTGATATGGGTGTCGAAGCTAAGGTTGTTGTCGATGGTGATGCCTAGCAGTTTGGTAGTAAGATCTTGGGATATAGGTGTGCCATTTTTAGATAAAATTGTAAAGTCTATTTGGGGGGATTTATTGGTAGGTGTGAATAGGAGGAGATTAGTTTTTTTTTTTGGGTTAAGTAGGAGACAACATTGTATAAACCACTGTTCAACAGAGTTAAATATGTGTTGTGTCAGAGAGTGAAGTTCTGATACCGTTATGGCTGAGCAGATAAGTGTGGAATCGTCTGCGTATTGTATGCATGTAGCTAGGGGAACTGCTTGGTGGAGGTCATTTATGAATAAAGAAAACAAGAGTGGACCCAGTATGGACCCTTGAGGGACACCGATGTTAACTGGTAGATGGGTAGATAGAGTGGAGTTCCAGACTACAGCTTGATGTCTGTTAGTTAAGTAGGACTTGAACTATTTTATAGGTAGAATGTCAACTGAGAGAGATTGAAGAATTTGTATGAGTATTTGGTGGCTGACCATGTCAAAAGCCTTGGACAGGTCTAAGAAAAGTGCACAGGAAAGGGTGTTAAGGTTACGTTTGTTGTTGATGGTGTTTGTAAAGGAAAGGAGGGCAGTGGTGGTACTGTGGCAGGGTCTGAAACCATGTTGGGTATTGGTAAGCAAGTTATTTTGGAGAAGGTGGTCAAGCAGTTGCTTGTGGATACACCTTTCCATGATCTTAGATAAGGGGGAGAGTAGGGCTATGGGGCGATAGTTGGAGAGTTCAGTAGAATTTCCTCCCTTATGAAGGGGAATAATATGAGAGACTTTCCAAAGTTTAGGGACGTATCCCTCAGTGATGGTTCTATTAATTAGTATGGAGATAGGGTAGGCAATGGATCTGGCTGCTAGTTGTAAGTATTCTGTGGGTAGTAAGTCAGCAGAGGGAGTACATGGTTTGAGTTTTTGGATGAGGGAGAGAATATAAGCTGTTGGGACAGGCTGGAAAAGAAATGGGGGTGGTGGGTTTGAGTTAGAATTAGATATAGTTGCATTTTGACTAGAGAGGTGACTGGCAAGAGTTTGAATTGTTTCGGTGAAAAAGGTATTAAAGTCATTAGCAATTTGCTTGGGGTTCTCTTTGTCTGTACCTTGTGGGTTGGGTGTGATAGATTGACTGGGCTGAAGTAACTGATTAATGTTTGCCCAGAACTTTTGTGGGTTTTTCTGTTGAGTTTTCTGAGAATGTAGGTAATAGTTTTTTTTGTCGGTCAATATTGCTTTTTTAGTCTCATTTCTCAATTGTTTGAAGTGTTGGTGATCAGCAGGGTTTTTAGTTAAGCGAAATTTGTTCCAGGTTTTATTTCTGAGATGGATTTTTTGCTTAGTTTCTTTAGAGAGCCAAGGGGCAGATTTAGTTCTTATTCTAATAGACCGAGTGGGGGCATGGTGGTTGAGTATGTCTAGAAACTTAGTATTAAAGTAATCAACAGCTTCATCAAGAGAAAGGTGTTTTAAGGGTGACCAATTGCATGCTTTCAGTTCACTTTGAAATAGATCCAAGTTGAAGTTTCTCTTGGTTCTAATTGTTCTAGTAATGGTATGAGCTGGTGGATTTGCTTTGATCCTGATAATATAGGTTAGTAAGTGATCACTTACATCGTCAGGGAGGGTTCCTGTTTCATAAGTGTGGGGTTGATTATTGACAAGTATCCAATCTAAGGTGCTTTCTTTTTTATTAGATTTGTTAATTCTAGTGGGGGAGGTAATAGTTTGTGAAAACCCATAGAGATTAATATGGGTAGTAGGGTGTTTGTTGCTGCAGGATTGCCAATCAATGTTAAAATCACCCAGGATAATGATTTCTTGGGGTAAGTTTAGAGATAACCAACAGAGGATGTTTTCAATGGTAGAGATGTTATTTCCTGGTGGGACATAGATGCAGATAATATAGATAGATCTGACTGAGTTTAGCTGAAGTTTGGTAATCAGAATCTCAGCATTAGAGTCCTGAGGTGGTTTCTGGTGGAAAGTGGTTATTTGAAAGACAGATTTGAATAAGACAGCTACTCCACCGCCTTTTTTAGATATCCGGTCATAACGTAAGATATTGTAGCCAGGCGGGATGACTTTGTTGTCTTTGGTTGAAGGTTTTAGCCATGTTTCTGTTAGACAGATAATATCAAAGGAATAGAGTTCCAAGAGAGCATGAAGTTGTGTTATTTTGTTGTTAATGCTGCGTATGTTAAGGTGAGCTATTAGGAGTGAGTTGGCTGTTTTTTTAAGTAGGAGGTTGGCAGTGGGGTTTGGTTTGAAGGGTAGAGTGGTAGAGGAGGTGTTTGGACCTGGGTTTGGGTGAATATCTCCATCCTTTAGGGAGAGGAGTAGTGTTAGATTTCTAGTGTTAGTGTATTTACTTTGCACAGGTGGATGCCTTCTAGGATTGGGGAAGTCATATTGAATGTGGGTTGTCCTATGGTATTTGGGTAAAAGATAGCTAGCTGTGGAAGTAATGGTGATGTGGTGAGCATGAGAGGCGATAATTGAAGTGGTAGATTGCTGAGTAGAGAAGGGAAAGTGTGACAGTAATGGATGTTCATAAGAGGTTATCAGGTGTAATAGTATTAAAGGTGGGAGACGTAAGAGTATAAGTAAGTAATGTTGGAGGACTAGGGTTGGGAGTTTGTACATTGCAGAGGTGAATATAAAGTTGTAGTAGAGAGTGCAAAGGTAAAGGGGTGTGATGATAAAGCAAGCTGAAGAAAGGAATGCTGACTCTGTACTTGTCACTAAAAAAAGGAAGAAACCTGTTATAGTAGTAACTTTTAAAATAGTCTGCTCACAAGCAATTTTAAATAGATGTATAACCTGATTTGGATACAATGTATGTCTAAAGAGACAGGGCTGTATCTTTCAAGATTGTATAAAAACCCTGTCCTCATCTGTAATCTTTGTCAGTCAGTCAGTAAACCAAACCAGATACAAGACTAAATAAACTGGACTGACCCTGGGATGCCTTGCTTTGCTAATCATTTATTCTACTTTTTTTTCCAACTGCCTGTATTTTTTTCCTCATAGGTGCAGTGCTTGTAGATACGTTTACAGTTTTGGTGCCACAACCCGGGAGGAAGCAAGGCAGAAAGTGCAGAGGTTGGAAAGTTGAAGGAAGTTGAAATAGTGCAGAAAGGTCTTGACTTTTAAAAGTCAGCGAATAATGGAAGAATTAGAATCATCAAGATTGGATCAGTTTTTGCTGTGGAGAGAGAGAAAAACAAAGAATCCTCAGGATAGGATCAGTTCTCCTCCGTGGAGTCCCAACTGCAGGAAACGTAGGTGGAATAAAAAGCTGCGCAGCTGAATTTCCCGAAGGGATTTCCACACTACCAATATAGGGTGAGACTCTAGTCTTTCTGTTGTTTGTAGAATGCACTAAAGCTTTGTTCTCCTATAGTTACATGTGTAGTCTGTAATTTATGAGGCATGCAGTTAAAGGAATTTGCATGGTAATTAGATTTTTAGATGTGGTAAGGCTAAGGCATCACAGATGTTACTGCAACCAGAAACTATTAGATCTGAGAAACTGAATTTGAAAAGTAACAGTATTACAAATTTAAACCAGGATTTTATACCAGAAAAGGTACCTGTAACCAGATCTAGAAACAGATATTTATTAAGATTTACTAAACCATATCAAGAACAGAAGTTTCAAAAGAACTTTAAAAGTGTTACTGAGGAAATGACTCAGGAAAAATCTGACAGGTTTGTTTCATTCTCTGAAGAGAGATGTCAGATTCTAAAAATACCTCAGAGAAAGTTAAGACATCAAGGTTAATTTTATCTGCTAAATTTCCCAGATTTGAAGAAGTTATAAACCAAGCAAATAGTGCAGGTAGTAATAATTCACAGAAAGGTGATACACAATGTTTATTAAATATTATTCATGAATGGGTCAGTCAAAAGCAACAAATGTTAAGGGAAAAAAGAGAAGTCCTGTTTTTAAACTGCCTTCTTTGATTTATGAGTTTACAGAGTAGGGAAAAACCAAATCAAAATAAAAGAGATTTTGTTAAGAAAACATTCATTCCAGCTGTCTTACAACAGTTTGTGTACAGTGAAGCTTTGCAGAAAAAATATATATGTTCCCAGCATTTCTAGGAACACTGTTAGAAGGATTACCAATTTGGTTGAAAAGGGCAGTCCTAGTAAGGGGTCAACCGTGTACATATGATGATTTATATAAAGCTTTGTTATCACTCTGGGAAATGAGGAAAGAATCAACAGATAAACCAAAAGAAGTTAAAACAGTATAGGTTAATGAAGGGGAAGTAAATCAAACATGTGATAAAACAAAATACAAGGTAACATGCCAGAATTGTAAGAAAGAAGGACATGTAGCCAAGGATTGATGGTCACGAGGTGGGGGACGAGCTGGACAAAGACCTAGTTATAACAGAAAACAGGAAGAGAAAAAAATAAATAGGGATGTAGTTCCTCAAGCTCTTCTGGAAAGATTGGAAAATCTTGAAAAGAAAATGGCAAATCCTTTCTTATCCAGTTAGGAATTTGGGGTCTCCGTGGCCACCCTAAAAAACGGCTCTGATGGGAGGCCACATGCTCAAATTTGGGTAGGAGGCCACTTAAGATACATATTTAATAGATACAGGAGTTGCAGTTAGTATTACTACAAGAAGATTCCCAGGAACAAAAACTATAACTTTGCAAGGACTGGGAGGAAAAATCTCTCAAGCTCAAGTAAGTCTCCCTGTAGAAACAAAGATAGGGGAAGAAACCTTCCAGCATGCATGGGTATCAGGTCCTCATCTACAAAACATCATTGGAAATGATATCTTAAAACAAAGAGGTTACATTATAGATTTGTGTAACATAGAATTGATAAAGGGACTATTAAATGAAGTATTAGTAATCTCTGAAACATTATGCAAATACAGTGTCAAAGATCCAGGACAGTATAATTTAGTTGAGTTATTAAAAACACCAAAGCAAGAGCTGGCTCAGCTAATTTATTGCTATCAGGATATTTTTGCTAAACATAGGAATGATTGTGGACAAGTCCCTGACTTTATTCTTAAAGTAAGAGGCAGCCCCAAGAAACCTATAAAACAATATCCAGTAAAGAAAGAGGCACAACAGGCAATACTGAATACTGTGAAAGCTTTAGAAGCTCAAGGAGGTAGTGAGAAAAGTTAATTCACCAGCTAACAGTCCATACTGGCCTGTACAGAAGCCAGATGGAAGTTATCATCTTACTGTTGATTACAGAGAACTTAATAAGGTGATACCTCATTCTTTGCCAATAGTAGGAAGCATGCCTGATCTTATTGCTCAGATACAGGAAAAAATGGAAATTTTCTCCACATTAGATGTGAGTAATGGTTTCTGGAGTATTACTCTAGATAAAGACTCACAATGGAAATTTGCTTTTACTGTAGAAGGCCAACAATATACTTGGACAAGAATGCCTCAGGGCTTTCATAATGCTCCAACAGTTTTTCATCATGTAATACAGGAAATACTAAAACCACTAGAATGTAGATCTTCTGTTATTCAATATGTGGATGACATACTTGTAGGAACAGAAACTGAAAAGCAGCACTTAAATGCATTAACAGAAATTGTCCAAGCAATAAGACAATCAGGATTAAAAGTGAACCCTAAAAAGAGTCAGTTTATGAAAGATTCTGTCACTTTCCTGGGTGTCACGGTATCAGCAGGTCAAAGAAGCATTAGTGAAGACAAAAAGCAACTCATCAGACTGTTACCAATTCCAGTTACTGTCACAGGGTTAAGGCAAGCCCTAGGAATCTTTGGATTCTCAAGGGAATGGATACCAGATTATACAGGAAAAGTAAAACCCTTGACTAATATGCTTAAAGGAAACAAAAAAGGAGATGAACTTCTCAATTGGAATGATGAGTCACTAGCAGCTTTCTCTAAGGTCAAGGAAGAACTCATTTCTGCACCTGCTTTGGGTGTCCCAGAAAGAGATAAAGAGTTCATCATACAGTTTGGACACAATGGTCTAACTATGATGGCCATAGTGTTACAAAAAAGAGGATCTCAATATCAGGTTTTGGGTTATTATTCCAGAGCTAAGAGTCCAGCTGAGAAAGGAATGAGAGAATGTGAGAAGCAAGCCATCATAGCAGAATGGTGTACTGAAGTAACATGCCATATGATTCAGGGCTCTCCAATTGTGCTACAGACCAAACATACTCCAGTGAAATACATGTTTGAAGGAAATCCAAAGGGCATGAATAATGCACGACTTGGTAGAATCACTGCAAGTCTTGCAAGTCAAGAAGGAGGAATCAGAGTAGAAATCCCTCGGATTAAGTTTTTACCAGAACTGTTTAATTACCAAGGGGAATCCCATGAGTGTCCAGACTTAGAAAATGAAGAAGAGGAACACTTAAGGGTGAGCACCCAAACTATAGAAGGAGCATCAGAATTGTATACAGATGGATCCAGATTCTGGAGCTCTGAAAAAGGGTGTTTTGTGACAGGATGGGCAATATACAATGCAAAGACCAAAGAACATAAGAAGGGTGATCTCCCAGGGGGATGCTCAGCACAAAGAGCCGAACTAGAAGCAGTTAAACAAGCCTTGTTATTGCCCAGACCTGTAAATATCTATACAGACAGTAAATATGTAGTCCGAGTCTTAACATCATCTCTTCCCATTTGGGCAAGGAGAGGTTTGATTACAGCTGATGGTAAACCAATCAGTCACCAGGAAGTGTTGACAGAAATTTGGCGTTTAATAAAAGATGACCATCCTTCTACAGTGAGTATAAATAAGGTCAAAGCTCATACCAAAAATGAGGTACATAGGCTAATAAAATAGTAGATCAGCTAGCAAAAGAAGGGGCCATTGACTCCAAAGAAACGTATCCAATACAAAATGTTCCTCAATTCTGGGCATGGGAAATAAATGACATGAAAGAAAAGCAAATAAGAGAAATGGTACAAAATATTTTCAATAAGTGCCAAAAACAAATGGACTTGCCTCTAAATCCTTTACCTTTACATTGCACAGCTAACTTTTGTAGAGATCAGTGTACAGAGTATGAACATAGAGTGGAAAGTGAGGTAGGTAAAATTACCCAGATCCAGTGTGATGGGATCATCATAACACCTACTGTATGTGGATTAACAGTAACAGGAACAGATGAAATGAAGCCATTATGGGGTCCTGAATTTGAACAAGGTGCTCATATGACCTGAAATGCAAAAACAAACAAAAATAATCAGCAGTTAGGAAGCTTAGTAAAAATTCTAAGAGAACAGCCAGATATCATTAAGAAAGAGAAACTAGAAGAATTGGAAATAATACAAGGAAGTGAATGGAAATGGGTTAGATTTCCAGAACCTTGGGTCAATACCAGGAGAATTCAAAAAAGGTCCTTTACATAGGGTACAAACGATTGAAAAGGAAAAACGTTACCTTATCATAATTTCCTAGGTCACCAGGAAGGGAAAGACTACAACAAATTGTTAGTTCTAGCTTTACATGGGAAGGAATAACAACAGATATCCAAAATCATGTAGACAGATGTGTTACATGTGCCATGCACAATGTGGGAAAAAGAAATAGGAGAAAACAATATAGACTCCCACAAGCATTGGGACCCTGGGAAAGGGTACAAATGGATTTTGTACGACCTCTTCCAACAGCACCAAGAGGGTTTTGTTTCTTACTTACTTTGATAGATGAATATACTGGATGGGTGGAAGCTCATCCAACAAAAAAGGAAGATGCAAACTCAGTAGTTAGAATAATAAGTGAAAGGATCATTCCAACATGGGGAGTACCCCGAGAAATACACAGTGATCAAGGGACTCACTTTACTGGAAAAGTGACAAAACAAATGTGTAAAACTTGGGGGATGAAGCAAAGGTTTCATACTTCTTACCATCCTCAGAGTTCTGGAAAGGTTGAAAGAGCTAACAGAACTCTGAAGGAAGGATTAAAGAAAATGACTTCTGAGTATGGGAATCATTGGGTAAAACATTTACCCAATATTTTGATTAAGATGCGAAATTCTCCTCAGGGATGTGGGTTAACTCCACATGAACTAATGACTGGTCAACCTACGAATTTACAAGCAGGAGAAATCCCTTATGGGATACCATTAGAAGAAACAGAATTGTGGGACCAGCTCCAAGACCAAATCATTTGGGCAAAAGGGAGAGTCTGTGAAGCTGGACAAGCCCATAATCTAGAACTGAGTAAACAAAATGAGATTTGGGAATTGAGGGAGGTACAATTGGAACAAGGAGATCTTGTAATGGTCAATACTTTGGAAATGTAAGTAAATGGGACCCTACATTGTTACCAAAGTGAGGTTAGTGGCTGTACAAATGCAGCCATATAAAAATCAGCTACCAAAAAATGGTTGATTTGGCTTCATAAAGATCATGTTAAAAGATTAAAATGGAGTGGAGAAAACTGAATAAGTTATAAATGTAATAACTGATATAAAGGGACATTTCAGATACAACTAATAAGAACACGATTCTTTTCTTTTCCAATAAATATCGAACCATGAAAATCCTGATATTAATCGTGATCCTGACAAGTTTTTACTCATCTATACAAGGAAAGGTGGACTTCAATACCTTTACCAAATCACTGTAAATGTACTCAGAAATTTTGAATGCTAAACAATGTTGGATCTGTGCTGAGATACCACAAGATGCAAACAGTAGGAATTCCATATGAACTATTCCATCTACCCTGCTGGAAATGTTGAATCTCACAAACCAAGACTGAGTTCCAAAGAATGATTCTATCCCAAGGAAATACCCTTTCTTGAGGCTTGTTCATACAAATGTGACTGCTAATGTTTGTTTACAAGAAGGAACAAGTAATCACCCATTTATTGAGAAAAGTTCTTGTAGTATTATTTATGCTACTTGAAATGCCAGTGAACAATGTTTTGAATGTTTTTAGTAATGAAACTTGCTGGACATTTAGAAAAGCTAAACCTAAACACTGTATTACATAAATAATTCCAGTTTAAGCAGGCATATATTACACATGTGGTAAATAAAGCCTACAAATGGCTTCCTGAGAAATGGACCGGATTGTGTTATTTGGGCCATGTAATTCCATCCATTAGATGTACTATATTGCCTAATTCTAATATTAGAAATGTTAGATTAAAATGACATATTGACATACTAAAATGGATGTATGAAATGATGTCCTTGCATGAGCATCAATCTTTACATTCTATGGAAAAGGGAAATATACTTGACACATTAAAAAACTGGCAGATCTATTAGAGGAATTAAAAGTTACCATAGAAATGACTGCCATGAGAAATGTGTTTTTTACAAAACCACATGGCATTAAATTTTATGCATTGGTTTGTTTGTGTCTTTTGGCTTTTCCCGGATAGGGGTCGCCACAGTGGAACTCCGGTCCGCTAATGATTGGCAGTTGATTTTTACGTACTGGCTTGCCAGGCCTGACGCACAACCTTCAACTAAGGTACGCCCATTCACGCATGTCTCCACGTAGAAGACGCTCTAGCTGAGAATCGAACCGGACAGCGTCTTACTGTGAGGCGACAACGCTACCGCAGCACCACCATTGGCAGGAGAGGAATATTGTATTTATATTCCTGATAATGAACCTGAAATCAGGAGTCACCTCAAGCTAATTGAGTAAATTGCTTAAAAAGCACAAATAGAAAAAGAAACATGGTTCTTTTGGCTGAGTGGTTCTATCAGTGGCTGAGAAGGAAAACTAACGCAGCTTACACTGGTCATACTTGGTATATTAAGATGTGCAAACCTATTAATTGTTGTCATCAAGTGTGGAATCCAATATGTAAGACAACAAATTGTACAGGTTTCGACAGTGGACCAAATGCATCAGGTCCAAGACATTGTAAGTATTCTGAACCAATGAAGCTTGATAATATGCACTAAACAAAATCAACAAACATGGGTTCTCATGTCTGTTCAGGGGCAACTGATATAGTATTGGGATCTCAAGCAATTTTGGGACACCAGCTTACAGAAATCTTCTCGAAGTAGTATGTGTGAACAATCTTTTGTGTGAATGCCAGTGTCTGAAAACATGAATACAAAAGCTGCATGGAATGCCTGTCTAAAAGGGCAAAGCCAAGATAAGATAGTGCTTACAAATAATTCCTCTCTTTATCAAGGCATAATTATTATTATAAATATTTGTATTGAAATAATTCCTCTAATAATCAAATGTCAGACAACAGATGCAAACTAGCTATAAGATTTCACAGTGGGTTTTTTAGAATAGTCAGCTCAGCCTGTTATTAGGATAAAGATAGACTGGAAAGGTCACAGCAGCCTGAAACAAGGGTCACACACTGATGTATTATAACAGCAGGAATGGATCTTCTATTAAAAGTTGTATAAAACATGTATTAATCAGTACTTTTCTATTTCTATCAAAACATTCCTAAACTATATGTGTAAAGAATGCAAATAATGTAAAATACATGATTTGTAAAATGTACATATATGCCATTAATATCAAAGAATCAGGAAATGTATATTGTTATATTTCACATATTATCCATACAATGAATGACAGGAGCAGATGTTGTGCCTTGCATATACATGCTGCAAAGCTGCAGACTTTATATGAAGTTTTTATTAAGCTTTTATATTGTACTACTTTGTGAGTTGCAAACTTTCATTAGTTCTGAATTATTCAACAACAGTAATAATGTAAATATGAACTGCAACTGTAACAATAATACATAGCATTTCTCATTAGAAATGTTTTGGTAGACAATTAAGCAGTAAGAACATATGATGATAAAGCAAGCTGAAGAAAGGAATGCTGACTCTGTACTTGTCACTAAAAAAAGGAAGAAACCTGTCATAGTAGTAACTTTTAAAATAGTCTGCTCACGAGCAATTTTAAATAGCTGCATGGAATGCCTGTCTAAAAGGGCAAAGCCAAGATAAGATAGTGCTTACAAAACAAATTGCTCTTTATCGATTTCACAGTGGGTTTTAGAATAGTCGGCCTAGCTTGTTATAGGATAAAGATAGACTGCAGGTGTTGTGCCTTGCATATACATGCTGCAAAGCTGCCACTTTATATGAAGACTGTAACAATAATACATAGCATTTCATTAGAAATGTTTTGTGAAAGGAAATTAGAAGTTATGTACTCACCATAACGTCCATCTGTATGGATCCGATATCGATCCCGAACCGCATGGTTTACCAGCTATGGATCCAAGCTCTCAGCTCCTCCCTCACCCATACTAATACCCTCTACCTCATGACCTCAGATCGAGTTTGCCAACAGCAAAAGGCCAGGGGGATAGGAGGCGGGATGGTTCGGTGAGTACATAACTTCTAAATCTGAGTAGGAGATTCACACCGTGGCGCTTGGTTCAAGGGGGGGGTCAAGGCTGGAGAACTAGGAGAAAGGTGCCTTGCCACTCCTCCAACAAAAAAAACCGGCCACCAGGATCGCCTCTTAACAGGGGACAGAAATACCGAGTGAGGAGATATGCAGGATGGATGAGATATCAGATCCGAATGGGATCTAGAATCTTGGAGAACCTCCTCATGAAGGAGTTCCCCACCCGCTATTATGCGTCTCCGCGCTGGAGGAGGGAGAGACCACCCAGAAGGAGTCACCCGAATGTGCTTGCTATTAGAAAGCAGTTGGTGGAGATTGCCCATTCCCAAACTCTCATGGCTTCTTCAAAAGAGGGTAAGACCCTCCCCCTTGCGGAAGAAAGTCCTGAAGTGCTAGCAACGCTAAGAGCACTGCTCTCATCTCATCGCTCCCACGTGCTTGGGCGGTCCCAAATGCCCCCCCCCCCCCCCACCCGGGAGGCGAGGGACCGCTGCAAGCCTTGCTGATCGCAATGGGATGATGCAGGTAAGACCATTGTACTAAGAGAGTCCACTGGAGGATGCGATATTGAGCCTGGCAAGAGGAAGAAGTGCTATAGCAGATGCCATGGACCCTAGAGGAGAATGGGAGCTGCAGATTTTGAACTCTGTCCGCAGTGAGGAAGGCTTTTAAACTCCCTATAAAATCTAAGAGCTGTGTGGGCTTTTGATTTCTTTGTATTTATTGTAATGCCCAGAATGGGAGCAAGATGGAGAAAGGAGTCTTAGTAGTAGATGCCTTGTTGGGGCGGCAAGGAGCAGTCGTCCAGGTAGGGGAAGACCTGCACCCCTGAAGCCTCAGGTGGGGGCTGTGGTGAGACCAAAGGGAAGGACCCGAACCTTTGAGGTCTATAGAACACATCCAGTGATTTTCTCCCAGAAGGGAGAATAGATTGCAGAGTGGGACTGCCAAGTTCAAGAGAGAAAGGTCTAAAATTGGTCTTAGATCCCCGGGAGGGACTTCAACTTTGGTAAGTGACGAAAAGGGATGTGGTATCCTCTGGATATGATCTGGAGAACCCAGCGGTCTGATGTTATGGACTCCCATGCCGCTAGGTGACTGCCTCCAGAGTGGAGCAGCCCCTCTGCCTCTAGGGCGGGGGCCCCTCCCTGTCCTCCTCTGCCACGGAAGGACTGGTTGTCCGAGCAGGCTGGGATTGCTGCGACTCGAACCACATCTTCTTCTGACCCTTTGGTTCCTAGAATAGGGCCTCTGGGGTGCAGAGAAGCGGATTGCAGACAGCGCCTTCCCATCCTGGGTCAAAGTGTTAATAACGGTTTTGCCAAAGAGGGCAGAACCATCAAATGACACTTTGAAGGGCTCAGAGAAATCGCAATGACGGAGCCAGGCCTGACGCCAGTGACTAGACCTGGCACCTTCCGTAGCATGGGAGAGTGAGGTATTGGTAACTGATCTAAGAGTGGCCATGCGGGTGGAGTGCAGCACTTTGTCCTCCTCCGACATGGACTCTGGGGAGATGCAGCGATTCTTTAATGAGATCTCGCTGCATCCTAATAACGTAGGTTGGTAGTTCAGCGAAGGTCGCTGAACTAAACATCCGCTTCCCAAGCGGTCCATCATCCGAGACTCCTTGCTCGGGATGGACTGAGGGACTCTCCTGAGCAAGTTCCTCTTGGTAACATGGCATCTACCGGAGGCCCCTTACTCCAATGGGCACGGTCAGACAGTGGGCTGAGGATCCTGTCGGGCCTTTTCGATTGGCTCCACGGTGTCCCCTGGTGGTAATGAGGTCCACCAGGGGTCGGCAGGAGGGGACACCCAAGAGGTAATGCCTCCAAGAACACGGACTCGCCCAAGGAAGACTTGGGGCAGACCACCCCCTTATACGGAGTATTTCCATGATGTCTCCAAATGAGACATCCTCGGGGTGACCGTGGGGAGCCTTCCCTTCCTCCAAAGGGAGTCAATGTGCCTCCTCTTGCATCGATGCTTTGCGAGGAACATCCTCTGGGGGCTGTCAGAGGACTCCTAGCAGCAACCTGTTCCAGGAACGCTGTCCCAAGGGTCGGATGGTGGAAGCCTGACCCAGTGCAGAGGAAACAAGTGCCGGGGTCCGAGAAGGATCCGACAATCGGCTCCCTCGGATCCGAAGAGTGGATCGAGCCGCGCCGCCGCCGGATCCGGCGACAGTGCGCCCACAGACGGCGCTGGCGAGCACTGATCCCCAGATCCGAGGCTCGGATCCAGGCTGAGGTCGGATCCGATGCACTCGAGGGCAGGGTCGGATCTGAAGTACCAAGTACTATCGGGTAGCGGGTCGGAGAAGGCCCAGAGGGGAGGCAAGAGCACTCCCATCTGCATCTGGGCCTGGATGAACCTTCTCATCATCCGGTCCAGATCAGCATCCTAAAGGTTATATGTGACTCGATAGCCTCGACGGAGATCGGGTCTCCTCCTCCTCAGGTCCCGTGAAAACACACTGGAGACCGGAGCCGAGGAGGAGGAGATCGAGCCGACAATGGAGCCGGGGAGAAGCCAACAGAGGTCTCGCCCGCCGCTAGGGTGCTTCTCCCTCCGTCCCTTTTCTAGCATCCCTCTCCTCTGAACCAGAAACGGGAGGTTGAGTCCCAGGAGGAGGAGGGAGCATAGAGGAATGGAGGTCGGAGCAGAGTCTGGTGGTAAAGGCCCGCCAAAACAAGCTTGGACCTCCGCTCCTTCAATGCCCTGGGGTTGAACCCTGCACAAATGGAACATCCAGATGTGAGGTGTTCAACCCCAGGCATCTAACACCGCATTCAGTGTGGCCATCAGCTGGGAAAGCAAATAGACTTGGGCTGCTCAGACATCCCAAGTTACAATAACAGTTACTATAACTAAAGTAAGTAACTAAAGAAAAACAAAATCACTCACAGGCCCAACACACACACACTACGCTACCAGCGAGGGAGGGATATAACTTTAGCTTAAACACTAAAAAGTAATAATACCAAAGAAACCTACACTTTCACACAAATCAACTAAAAATCTTTAAATTTTACAATTTAAACACTTAAACTAGCACTTAGCTGGAGAGCTGGAAAAACAATCTGGTCACCATGCGCGGCAAACGAGATCTGAGGTCATGAGGGTAGAGCAGGGTATTATGGGTGAGGGGAGGAGCTGAGAGCTTGGATCCATAGCTGGTAAACCATGGATCCGATATCGGATCCATAACCCCACAGGTTGCAGACAAATGAATCTCCTACTTCAGATCAATGTATAACCTGATTTGGACACAATGTATGTCTAAAGAGACAGGGCTGTATCTTTCAAGATTGTATAAAAACCCTGTCCTCATCTGTAATCTTTGTCAGTCAGTCAGTAAACCAAACCAGATACAAGATGAAATAAATTGGACTGACCCTGGGATGCCTTGCTTTGCTAATCATTTATTCTTCTTTTTATTCCAACTGCCTGTATTTTTTTCCTCATAGGTGCAGTGCTTGTAGATACGTTTACAAAGAGCAGTTTGAAAAGCTTGCAACGCTAGGAGCACTGCTCTTATTTCCAGGACACTGATGTGCAAGCTGGCCTCTTGCGCAGACCAAGTGCCTTGGACTGTTCTTCCCAGATAATGCTCTCCTACCCCATCTGGGAGGTGTAAGTGGTCACTATGGTCTTGGGTTGAGGGGGGAAAAAGGGATGGCCCATTAGAATTTCTTCTGACTGCATCCACCAGGACAGATCCTTGTGCCTGTTACTAAGATTGGGCAAGCCATTGGATGAGAAAGAATGGACCATTGAGAAGCCAATGAAGTATCCTCATGTGAAATCATGCCAAGGGAACCAAGGTGATGGCTGCCACCATAGATCCTAGGGCTTGAAGAACAAGTAGAGAGGGCACCTTGCTTTTTACTAAAATGGGCTGAACTTGAAACCATATCTTTTGGAGCCTGTGAAAAGGTAGAGAAGCTATACACAAAATTGTGTTGAGGCAGGCTCCTATGAATTCTAGATCCTGAGTGTAAGACAGCTGTGACTTTTCTTTGTTGACTGTTATGCCCAGAGCACTGAACAAGTGTATGATGAAGTCCATGACTTGAAGCAGTAGATGCCTTGTAGGGGTGATGAGGATCTAGTCATCTAGATAAGGAAATACTCAGAATCTGTGTAATCTCACATGAGCCATGACTGCTGCCTTGCATTTGAACACTCTGGGGGCTGTGGTGAGACCAAAGGACAGCGCTCTGAACTGATGATGACTAGCCCCTAGCCAATAGCAGAGACACCTTCTTGAATGTTTGTCCATTTTTCTGTGGTAATACACGTCTTGAAGGTCTATAGATCACATCCAATAATTTTCCCCTAGAAAGGGGAGAACAGACTGAACACCTGGAACTCTGTTTGCTGAACAAACTTGTTCAGAAGGCTGAGGTCCAATTTCAGCCTCCAGTCCCCTGTCTTCTTTGGCACTAAAAAGAACCTGGAGTAAAATCTGGATCCTATCTGGTCTGGTGGGACTTCTTGGATGACCCTTTCCCAGCACTTTTGAAACTCTATGGCTGCTTGACCCCTCTGACTGGGTGGAACATCGGGGATTTTTCTCAGTAATCTTGGGAAAAGGGTGAAAGGGATAAGTAGCCTCTGATAATCATTCTCTGTACCCAAGTGTCAGAGGTTATTTGTCACAAGTCTGTCGAGTGCAGTGACAGTCTTCCCCTGACTGCTTCCAGAGGTAAGCAATCTGGCCTCCTTTCAGGAGCGCTGGTAGGAACCCTAGTTTTGTGGGCCACTTCTGCTTTGAGATCAGCGCCTTCCATCTGAGATTCCCCCCTCTGCCCCAAGGGGAGATGCCACCATGTGTGTCCTGGAAAGGCCCCTGGGACTTCTTGACCCACATCCTTCCACTCCTCTGATTCCTGGAGTAGGATCACTTAGGAGTATAAAATTGAATGCCTACAGCAGACAGTGTCTTTCCATCCTTTTCACACCTGGCTAGTGTGTCCTTTACCTTGGGGCCAAACAAAGATGATCAGTCAAAGGAAGTATTGACAAAAGAAGACTTGAAGGGCTCTGCAAATTCACACAAGCACATCCAGGCATGGTTCCTTATGACAACACCAGAAGCCACTGCTCTGGTCATGCCTTCGGCTGCATACGCAATAAGCCACATGAATGAGTTTGATATAGACTCCAGGGTGGCTAGTTGAGAGGCAACCTTATCCTGCACCTCATTAGACACAGCTCCAGTGAGAGTATCAGCTAACTCCCAAATCAGATCTCTCTGAAGTCTACTAAAATGTGCCACAAAGTTCAAGGACCTAAGTGTGAAGGTCGATGAAGCGAAGACCCACCCTCCAAATTTGTCCATTGTCCTAGACTCCCGGTTAGGAGGATATAAAGTAGGACTCTCATCATCAAGTTCCTTCTTGGTGGCAGCCACGACCATCATGGCATCTACTGTTCAACCCTTAGCACAATATTGATGGTTCTCTGGCGGGGATAGAATTTGGTCTGGTCTCTGGGAATAGGCTCTATAGAGTTAGGGGCCTTCCAATTTCATTGCTAGATCTGCTTAATAAGATCATCAGTGGGTGGTGTCACCCAGGAAGTAGATGGATGAGCAATGAACACTTGCAAGTACACTGATTCCTCTGAGGTCAGGTTTTAGTTCTTCCAGTTACCTCTCTGCTTGAAGATCTCTAGGATGTCTCTAAAGGAGACATCATCATCAGGGGGTGACTGGGGGGAACCTTCCCCTTCATCGAAATTTGTGTCCTTGGTGATAGATTCAGTTTAATATACACATGACATAAAGTTCTAATATATTTGAAACACAAGCATCTTATATGAATCATGTTGATATTTATAAATGACAGATAATTATTCACAAAATTTCAGACAGCTAGGCTGGCAATATCTCCAACATTGCTTGAGAGGGATGATCCTATTTGGGAATCTGCAGTGCTGCACTGTCATATCGTATGCCTGCAACTCTCCAGGCTCCACCTTAGTAGCTGCATTTTTTGCTGGCTGGCTCATATATATGTTAAAAGTGGTTGTGTTCTGTAATGACAGTGAATTTTTTGAAACATCTGCCTGACTACCTTATCTGGCTGTTTGTCCTACACTGAAGAAGGCAGGTTATGCCAAAACCGGTCTGTTAATAAAGGACTGATTTATTTTTACATCTGCTGTCACTAATAATGCCCTTGCATGCTTTTTGGTAACAGTGGGCAGGCCATACCTGAATGGCTTCCACTTTGGTAGGTTCTGGTCTGATCTTACCTCTCCCCACTCTATGTCCCAGGTCCTTCCTGAGATACTGAAGGTGCTCTTGCCAGGAATGGCTGTAGATGGCAATATCATCCAGGTAAGCAAGGGCAAAATCTCCTGCTCCTGCTAGGATATGATCCATCAGCCTCTGGAAAGTTCCTAGGGCATTTTTCATCCCAAATGGCATCTTTGCAAACTCATATAAGCTGAAAGGAGTCACAAAGGTTGACCTCTCTCTAGCATTGGAAGTCAAGGGCACCTGCCAGTAGTCTTTCACAAGATCAATAGTGGTAACATACTTAAACCCCACCCAGCTGCTCTAGGGCTTCATCTATCCTGGGCATGGGGTAATCATCTGACTCTGTGTGACTATTTCATTTCCTGTCTGGGCTCCTGGATTATCCCTAGTTCCAACATTTCCTGTATCTCCTCCCTCAGAGTCTGTTTGACTTTCTCAGGCACCCTATAAGGGGCATGCTTAATGGGCCTTTGGGGTCCTGTATCCACAAAGTGCAGCACCAGAGCTCTGGTTTCTGAGTGAACATGCCCCCAAACTCCTGTAACACTGTTCAGATTTCTCGAACCTGGGTAGGGAATAACTGTTGGGACATTGCTACCCCTTCCACTGAGGTGTCAGTCCAAGCCTCACTGAAGAGATCAGTCACCAGATCCCCACTCAGACTCCTGCCATCCACTGCAAATGCACAATGGCCTCTCTATCATAGTAAGGTTTCTTCATGTTTACATGGTACAATATGTGCCCTGCCTCCTGCCTAGCAGTTCTACCATGTAGTTAACATCACTGACCTTCCTTACCACTTTGAAAGGTCCCTCCCAACCTGCCTTCAGCTTGTGTCTGACAGTAATGAAAACCATAACCTGCTGCCCTACACCATATTCTCTAACTTGAGCATTCTTGTCACACCAGACCTTTTTTCTGCTGTTGAGCTTCTGTCAGGTACACCTGGGACAAGACCATGAGTTCCCCGAGGCTTGTCTTGAGATTTAGGACATATGCCACAACAGACTCCTAGTGGGATTCACACTCACCATTCCCACTCATCGCAAATCAAATCTAGAGGTCTCTTCACCCTATGTCCATACAGCAACTCAAAGGGTGAAAAGCCTGTGGATTCCTGGAGAACCTCTCTGTAAGCAAACAACAGATGGGGAAATATTTGTCCCACTCCCTCTTAAACTGGTATGCAAATGCCCGTAGCATGGTCTTTAGTGTAGAGTTTAACCTCTCCACCAGACCATTAGTCTGGGGGTGGTAGGGATGGTCTTTAGGTGCTTCACCCCCAGTGCTTCCACAGATAAGCCAGCAGGTCTGACATGAAATTGGCACCTCTGTCAGTCAGTTTTTCTTTTGGGAAACCTACCCTGCTGAAAATCTCTAACAAAGTATTTGCCATCTTTTCTGCCTCAATGGAGGACAGAGCCACTGCCTCAGGGTATCTGGTAGGATAATCGGGTCTATATTAGAACATCGAACGTTCAAAATTTTGAGTGTTCTAATATCGACCCGCTGAAAATATCAAAGAAACAGAAAACCAAATTTTTTCCTAGGGAAAGAATTTGGTTGTCCATTTCTGTTGCTTTGGTATTTTCAGCGCTGTGGTGGAAAGTTATGGGTCAGGTTCAGGTAAGTGTGTAATTGTGTGGACGTGAGGATAAGGGCGGGTTAGGTGAGTTAGGGTTAGGGTGCCGGTCAGGTAAGTGTGCGATTGTGTGGACGTGAGGGTTAGTGCGGTGTAGGTGAGTTAGGGCATGGGTGAGGTGTGCCATAGTGACGGACTTAGGGTTAGGGTTAAGGTAAGTGGATAGTTAGTGGTGTATGTATAGTTTAAGTACAGGGTTAGGTGTAAGAGTTTAGAGGTGTATGTGTGTGGAGTGCTGTTTGTTTGGTGTGCTTGTGTTGTGTGTGTGTTTTGGAGCAGTGAAAGTTTTCCCTAGGAAAAATTCGCTGTTCTGTATGTTCGATGTTTTAAATTTTCGATTACTAGGGTTTGATATTAGAACACTCAAAATTTTGAAAGTTCAGTGTTCTAATATAGACCCAGATAATCTACTACCACTAGGATATACTTCTTCCCTGTGGAACTTGAGATACTCAGGGGCCCTACAATATTCATAGCTACCCCCTGATATGGCTCCTCAATCACAGGCAAAGGCAGCAAAACAGCTTTCACCATATGGTCTCCTGCCTTGCCTACTTTTTGGCACTGCTCACAGGTCCTGCAGTACCCTGTTTCATCCCTGGAAATCCCAGGCCAATAAAAGTTCTGCATAATACATCTCTTTGTATGCTTTATACCCATATAGCCTGCAATAGGAATATCATGGCTATGGACAGAAGTGCCAGACAGTAGGCTCTGGGCACTATCAACTGCTTGTATTCACTCACCCTCTAGCCAACCCTCAGGGGTCCATTCTCTATATAGTAACCTTTGTCCCAGTATAGAAATTCCCCTTTTCCTTAAAAATCAGGTGCCTCTCTGGTTACCTCCCTCAAGCCCTGTAAAGTAGGGTCTGAGAGCTGAGCCTGTCTCATTTCTCTCTTTGTAAGCCTTCCCAGGTCCCCCTTCCAGAGGAAGTCTGGTATCCTCTGACAGCAGTGCCTCACTGTCAGCCTAGGTACTACTACTCACCTCTGCCCTTGGAGTCACTCTGTCCAAAGGAACATCAGTACCCACCAGCAGCTGTAGTTCACCTTCAGTCTCAGTGCTACAGGGTAACTTCCTCCCTGAAGTAGCCACCTCACCAGTACTGACTTCAAATGTGCGGTCTTTCTGGGTCTCCTGCAGGCTACCAGACCTACATGCCTGTCTCCAAGCTTGACTGCATGTCACTGCATGCACAGAAGGTACTGCATTATAAAAATCATTCCCTATCAGGACATCTGCAGGGATATCATCAAACACACCTCATTGCTGGCTTCCTTTTCCACCCTTCCAGTCAAGGTAAGCCCTAGCCAAAGGTATTTGGAATGAGGTGCCTCCTAAAGCTCTGACTGGAATGGACTGCCCAAGCAAGTAGTGCTCCTCTTTAACCATTGCAGGCTTCACAATGGTTAGTTCACAGGCTGTGTCTCTCTTAGCAGTGTCCTGTTTTCCAACCACTAAGACAGCATATAAACTGTTGTGGTAGTTTGGTACTCTTATTTTCTCCAAACAACTTACTGCTGGCATTCTGTTATTCCCACTTACAAGCTCTCCCCACCTTTTGTTCTACACCTTGCCTCCATGGACATCTATATGCTACAAAGCCCCACTGGTTGCATTTAAAACATTTAACCCTTGCACTTGGCCATGTACCTGAACTAGTGGCTTCCCCTGGAACTGGTGGATTCTGTTGGGGTGGTTTAGCCTGCCCACCATAAAGTTCCCTTAGACCCATGAGCAGCACTGGGTATCCCTTTCTGGTGCAGTGATGCCCTGCTTGCTAGTTATAGGTCTCCCTTTTTCCCCAACTCATCTGCGGTATTACATTCCCCATCTGCTAACCAGATTCTCATGTCCTGAGGCAAAGTGCTAAGTGCTTGTTCCTTCACCAAAAGGTCTGTCATTCCTTCAAAAGTGGTGACCTGGCACCCACTCACCCATCTATAAAAATAAGTGCTTAACTCAGCAATATATTCACACACACTTACATGTGCCTTGCGTCTGTGCTCAAGAAACTTTTTTTCTATAAGCTTCAGGTGTTAACTTAAAACACTCAAACAATTTTTAACAGTATTATAATTTAAGCAATCAGTATCAATTTAGAATCAGCAGTTTCAGCTTTAACATGGAATAAAGGGGTCAGGAACCATGCCCAGAGCCCTTGGGTCAACATTATACTGTTAACATATCCTTTCAAAAATATGACAAACTATCAAAATTATCACCCTCTGTAAATTGTGGAAGAAATTTTACTAACCTTTGTTGCTCCTTGGGTTCAGTTATTCCCTTCCCTATTACCTCCATCACCCTGGCAAAGAGTCTGCATCTCCTTTTCATGTTACCTCTGTCTCTCATTTTCTTCAGATTCCAGACGTCTCAGTCTCTCTGTTGCTTCTAGTTCCATTTGTTTCTCCTGACGCAGTTTCTCATTTTCTTCAGCCTCTAAATGCCACAGTCTCTCTACTGACTTTATTTCCAATCATTTGGCCTCTAGTTCAAATCTCTAACTCCAGAAGGATTTTTAAGTCCTCAGTGGAAAGGATGAATTGTCCATTTTCTGAGAGTTATACATCCCCAAGGCCAGTCTGGTTGTCCTCCTGGTTGCTGGTCTGTGATGCAACTGTGACTAAGGCTGCAATAATTTCTGCTTTAGTCAGGGTGGCATGCCCCAGTCCTTTGGCTTGGCACATCTCAGCCAACTGACTCCCTGCCAGCTTGTCATACTCCTCTGTTGACATGCTTGCCTGCTCTCCAACTAAACTAGCAAAATATAAATATAATTGTTGCGATAGGAAACTCTGAATGCACACCGTGTGGCTGCTTGAAAGTACAACACCTTCTTTAGTGACCACCGTTTATATGCTACAGGAGTTCAATATCCACACCACTGAATCCCAGTAAGTGATACAGTGATCTCACCACTGCCAACCAATGAATGTGAAGTCCCACTACTGGACCAGTAATCAAGCAGCCTCAATCCTCACCACTGGCACCAGTGGGGGACGTACACTGGGAGGATGACAAGGTACAGATAGTATTTCCAGATGCAGCTCTCTGCATCAAATGCAATTTCCCTTAAGAGCACAGAGACCACAGTCAGTCTGGGAATGGTTTCTCCCTCTTTCTCCAGATCCCCAATAAGACTCCCCACTGGCACAGCTAAAGAGTTGATTTGAGATTTCAGCTGAGTAGCCAAGCCAGGAACTCCAACCCCCTCGCTGTCCAACCAGTGCTTTATGCCCCTGCTCAAGTAGCTAACACACTCACTCTTTGAGGTTTGATTTATAAACACACACACACACACACACACACACACACACCTGGGAAACGCTGGCACAGGTTTATTAGTATGCCCCCTTTTACCTAGACTATAAGGTAGTTATCACTGTCACCATCCAGCTCCATATCAGCTACTTTAAGACCCTTAACAAAGGGTGTCCATTCTTACTGTGTAACATTACTATTAATACAAACAGTAGTTTGACCAAAAACAAGGCTATTAGGAGTGGCCCACACAGTGTCACCAAATAAATATGCAAGTACTCTCAAAACTTAAATATCTCTAGATAGATCATCCACAATGAAATGTTTTAATATATTTAATAAATAACAGAATAAGAAAATACTCAGTATATAAATCGGGTCTATATTAGAAAATCGAATATTTAACAGTTCGAATCGCTAAAGGTTGACCTTTAGTGATCGAACTGTTAAAACATCGAATGTTTACAAAAAATAAAAATAAAAACAACAAAAAAAAACCCTAAATGGTGTAGGCAGGGGGCCAAGCCCTCTTGCACCCCCACTACTTAAATATACCAAATCCAAGATCGCACTACATTGAAGTAAATGGAAATCTCCCCTTACAGAGATTTCCATTTACTTGTTTGATGTTCGGCAGTTTCACATTCTCGTGTCGACATTGTCAGCTTTCGAGAATCTAATATAGACCCTATATAATCACAGCGACATCAGAGTTCAAAATCACAGGAAATACTTAAAACAACATTGCAAGACAGCCTCAAATAAATAAAGAAAAACATCTAAATTAAGCTTTGCTATATTTCTGATTGCATCTAAAAGAATTACTATACCCTAATAATGTACTATTAGAGCAAGGCAAATGTGGTGAATGGATCTTGTAGTTGTTGCCAGGTCCAAGACAGAATACAGAATACTGTGCCTCTCTCAGAGAGTTCTCAAATTAATATCTCAACTATTACTGCTTGGCTAGCTTGCAGAATTACTCATTTCTTGTCATCTGACTCCTAGTTCCCAGGCCTCAAAACAACCACTGATAGCAGCTAGTAGCATTTGTCATCTACCTGTAAACATACATAGACGAGGGCTTTTCCCCAGATCTTTGGAAAATTGTGGAAGTCATACAACAATAAACACTTCCAAATTAATACAGAAAGCTTCCTAGTTTTAGATAGTGTGTCCCCTTGCTGCACTGAAACTGGAATATATCATCTTCTATTGCATAGCCATAAAGAAATTTAATTGCAGCTATTTTTCTAAAATTTACTAGACTGATGTTAAACTCTTGTATCCCAGTTTCCACTGTTAAAATACATGCATCTAAACAGTTACAATACTGCATATATACATGTCTGCTCTATTCCAGTAGGGTACACTGTGGATATATTTCAAGCACTTTGCAAAAAACATTTCAGCACACACTTCTGTACCAGCATTTTGATATCCACGAGACATACAGTTCTAATACATTTGTAACACAAGCATCTTATATGAATCATGTTGATATTCACAAATAACATATAATTATTTACAAAATTCCAGATAGCTGGGCTGGCAATATCTCTTTTCGTGAAACCTTGGATTTGCACAGACAGCTCAAGTACTATTTGGATAAAGCTAAGACCATTTGCAAGTCTGATCAGCTTTTTGTTTCCTTTCATCACAGGACATTGGGTTTGGCTGTTTCTAAGCAAACTGCCTCCCTCCTGGATATCTAATGCCATTTTTTTTGTTACACTTTTCATAGCAAATCTTGTTCTACTTCTGTTAGAGCCCATTCCAATATGGATGTTGCCTCTTCTGGTACTTTCTTCAAGGGGCTGGACACTAGTTCCATCCTTGAAACTGCTACTTGGTCTTCAGTGTATACCTTTACTAAACATTATAATTTGGATATGGTTTCTAGGGCCAGAGCAGGGTTTGCTAGAACCACTTTGTACGGGTTTGTTGAGAGCTCTTCTCAGCCTTTCATCTCCCATTCTGTTTTAATGAGCTTTTTTCTCCCTAATCTAAAGAATACTGCAACAGTGATATAGAAGCACATAGTGCAGTTGTGTAAAATCTTATAACAGTAGATGCTCTTCTCTTCATTGTTGCAGTATTTGCTCTCTCTCCAACCACTGCTTGGTTTGTTCTAGTTTTTGTTTCGGATTCCCTTCTGGCTGAGGATTTCCCCTTTATCTTCTGCATTTTTTCCTTCTGGATGTGCATGGACTCCTTTGTCCTATGGAGAATCTTCTCTTCTGGGGCAATTCAGTTTTAAGTAATTGTGATGTACATCACTTTTATGCCCTACATTCTGTGGAGGGAGAACATGTGTGTGGCATACAGCGCACATAAGATCATTAGGCATTGGTATACTGTCAGAATGTTGGGCTGCCCCGGGGGGGAGATCCCTAATGTTAAGAATATTGCAACAGTGAAGAGAACATCTAAAGCAAATTTCACACTCCTCAAAACCGAGGTGGAATCCTTCAAAGCCCCCGGGCCTGTGGAAAATATGGCCCAGACCGCAGAATCCTTTATAAACCCATTCTATGAACACCTTCAGGAATGCATGGATCATGCAATCCCAAATAAAACTAAGATCCAGTCCTCCAAAGGCAGACGTCCTGTATGGTGGACTCCAGCCATAAACAAACTATACAATAGAAGGAGGAAGCTACTACATGATAGAGAAAAATCCTAAAAAGGGAAGGCATCTCTGATCAGTATTAGCAAAAAACTACGGGCACTCATAAAATTGTCTAAGGACAGCTTCGAGAGAAAAATTGCACAGGACACTAAGGATAATCACAAGGCTTTCTTTAGTTATGTTAGGAACCTGGGTGGGAATTCCCAGATATGCTCAGAATTAGTCAAAATGACAAAAATACACTGAACCCACAGACATTGCCAACATCCTAGCTGACAGGTTCAGCGCAAACTTCTCCCCACCAAAAGGGCAAATATCTATCCCAGCAGAGTGCTGCCCCCCTGACATCTCAGATGCTCAGGTAAGAGCCGCACTCTCCAAAGCAAAAAATACAGCATCAATGGGACCAGACGGTGTCCCGGGCTGTGTCCTACATGAACTCCAAGAAGAGCTAAACCCAAACATAAAACTACTGTTCAATCTCAGCCTTACTACAGGATATGTACCCAAAGAGTGGCGTACAGCAACAGTGGTCCCTCTCCACAAAGGTGGTGCCTCAACGGATCCTGGAAACTATCGCCCCATAAGCCTGACTAGCTTGGTCTGCAAAGCTATGGAAAGGATCATCATGGACCTCATAAATAAAGATATTGGGGACCTACAGACACTGGATCCTACCCAGTTCAGCTTTGTTAAGGGCAGATCCTGCCTCTTAAATCTGGTTGATTTCTTTGAAACAGTCAGCAAGGCCGTTGACGAGGGGAAGGTGGTCCACACAGCCTACCTGGACCTCGCAAAAGCCTTTGATACAATACCCCACTCGGGCATTATAGATAAGCTCACCAGCTTAAATATAAACCCCTATGTCACTAGATGGGTTGCAAACTGGCTCAAGGACAGAACCCACATGGTTAGAATTGCTGGAGCCATGTCAGACTCCAAACCAGTTACAAGTGGCATCCCACAAGGCTCAGTCCTGGGACTTCTCTTGTTCGGTATATATTTCTCGGAGGTACAGGCCAACAGGGAAGGACTGTGACTGACCAAGTTCGCAGATGACTGCAAACTGGGTGCCATAATCGACACTCCAGCCGACACAAGCATCCTCCAAAAGGGCCTCATAGAAACAGACAACTGGTGCCAGAGCCATGGCCTCAAGCTAAACGCCAAAAAGTGTATAGTCATCCCCTTTGGCAAAAACAAAGTGCCCACAAATTACCACATAGGTGGTAATCCATTAAGTACAGAAGAAGTAATTAGGGACCTGGGGAAACAAGTTGATAGCAATCTCTCATTTGACAACCATGTGGCCAAAGTGGTTAGAAAAACATTTTATATAGCCCACCTAATCATGAAGGGATTCACATCTAGATAAGGGGAGGTCATCGTGCCTCTTTACTCATCCCTCATCAGGCCCATAATTGAGTACAATGCCCTTTTTGGGATGTACCTTACCAGACACCTGCAGCAACTGAAAAGACCCCAAAAGTACCTCACTAAGAGGATTAAAGGGCTCAAACAGATGCCATATGCTGCCCGGTTAAAGAAACTCCAGCTCTACTCAGTGGCATACCGCCTGCTCAGAGGCGATCTGTGCCTGATGTATAAAGCCATGTCCAACCCGGAATTAATGGACATGCTGCACCTCAGAAAATCCAAATACCATCGAGCTACGCGCTCGAGAGACTTGAACCTCAGCACTGAAATAAATAGGACATGCTGGAGGGAAAGATTCATAACCCAGAGGCTCCCTTCACTCTGGAATAAAATCCCAGTCCAGGTTAGGCAGAGTCCCTCATTGACTCTCTTCAAGAGGAATCTTGATGAGTGGATGGGAGATCGTAGGTTTACCCCGGGTATCACTTCTGTGTCACTGTTAGACAGAGGCACAGTATACTAACCTCGAAAAAGGGCATAGCAAAATTAATTTAAAATGGGTGGCGAAAGCCAAACACACTCTGGCTAGGCTTATAAATGCCCTAGGGCAGATAGCCTAGTATGAACCTATGATCCTATTGTTATGGTAAGATTTATACAACTGTACTTTGTTTCTAGAAACCTCTTATTGATTTTAAAACAAGCATGCATATCCTCTTAATCTGTGTTTCATATTGCAGGATTTCCAGGATGTTACCCCTTAACCATTCTACAGTTTTTAGGCATTCCATTGTGGCCGGAATACTTTAAGCATCATTGAGACTCTGGGCTTGTAGTGCAGGGGTTGTTGTATGGAAAACTGGCAACAAGAACTACTTAAATTCAAAGCTTTATAGTTGTTTCAAGACTTTAATCCAGTGTAATGATATAATGTTTCTTTCTCTCAGGGTGAACACATATATTACATCCTCCAGATTTCCTCTTAGTGTTTAGTATCCCTTTTACTCCTTATATGAGCACAAAATATTGCGTGACTCAAGCTGGTACCAAAGGTATCCTCCCTAGTACAGAAATTGTTACAAAAGCTCACCCAGCAGTCAATAGATATTAACATTTACGCTGAAAATTTATTAGGGATAAATTTAACCCAGATCATATCTCCACATCTCCTATTAACCATTCCTCCATTCTATCCACACCAGAAGCCATCTCCAGAGAACCTGACAGCTGTAACTCCTATGTGAAATCAGTCTTTGACAAACACATACCCCCATCAACTAAAAACATTTGAATGGATGATACTGTCACTGGTATAGCACCTCATAAAAAACACACTAAAACTGGAATTAAGCTTGGCCACTTTGGAAAAAAAAACAATCAAAATTATTAAGGTTGCCAGTCCTTTCAAAGCATATAGCACAACCGCAAAATGGACATTAAAAAAGGCCAGCTCAGCATGTCCGTGTATTAAACCTTCTTCCACATTAGAACTGAACACAAGAGCACAACAACAGCAAATGATACTTCCGACACCCACAGACCTGGAACTCGAGTTGAGCTGAACTTCTGGTGAACACTGACAAACGTGTCAGTAACAAAAATCAGTAAAACGGAAGAAATTCCTTCGCCAGTTTATAAAAGGTGTTTATTCACAAACACAGTAAAACAAATGTGTATTCCACATCCACAAACTTCAAGAACAAGCATAAACAAGCACGAAGATACACTGAAATGCACTAAAAAGATGCACTACAATCGGTTAAGCGCTTTCATCTGCCGATAGCAGATTTCATCAAAACAAAGATTATTTCTGCATCCCTTCTTTAAATACCAAAACATTTTGGCGCCAAAACCTTAATAGTTGTGAAATCACTGTTCAATTAATTAAACTCTGTTCAATTAATTAAATATGTATTCAAAATTTAAAAATACACTTTTTTAAAAAATACATACTTTTTAAAAGTTAGTGTTTTCTAAAAATGAGCACTTTGGAATTATAGTCACACACACTAAATACACTTATAATCCCTATCTAATTTCAATATCTATGTACATTATAAATATATAATTGCATAGTGACATATATAAGTAATGAAATACTGTAACAAGGGCTAATTCATTATACAATGTATTATACATCTCACAATTAATAATACAATATATTGAGACTCACAAAATATACTTGAGTATTATCAAAATATTGAAATGATTATTAACTTATCTAAATATAATAATACTATCCAAAAAAACCCAACTGATAAAGAACATGATACTAAATGCATAGTGTGTCCAACAAAACTGTCAACATTCTATTAGTAAATAATAAATAATAAATAAATAAATACATAAATAAATAAATAGTACCCACTCAGATGAAAATGGGATGTAAGGCAAGATAACTGAGAGTGTAGCACTATTTGTCATACTCCCTATAGATGTATCAGATAAATTGTGGTCTATATAAGCTAATTGTGGTCTATATAAGCTTGTTGGGCTAGGGAGTCTGATGTTACACCTATCATGGACATCCCAATACTAAGAATGGTTTGATGCTAATATATTCATTAATACCTGGATAGGTGGTGGCATCCAACATTATTTGCCATTTGCTTTCCAATGCTCCTAATTTGGCCTTCCAATTACCATTCCCCACACTGTTGTCCACCTGATCTAGTATAGCAAATTTGAAAACATGGTCATTGCCATTAGTCATTGTGTGTTTACTTAGAGCAGTGTTCATACATCCTAGTTTTAAGCTTTCTTTCTGTTTTACCAACATAGTATGCTTTGCATACTATGCAAAACTATCCCATTACTATTGCAATTTCCTGATTTAAATTTGCATATACTGTGGGTAATATTGGCCAACTTTATACTATTCTCTTCATTAATATACTGGCATTGTTTGCTTTGTTCTTCCATATTTCACCTTGGTTTTCTTGTTGTTTCTTTCAATTATTCTTTTTATATTACAACCAGATTTATAAATGATACTTGGGGTATCTCCTATAATATCCTTGGCTTCGCCTTCAAGGTTGAATATATACCAATGTCTATTTAATATTTCTTTGATGATGTTAACAAATGGGTTATACATAATGACACATACACGTCTGTTAAATATATTTGGTACTTGTTTTCCAATTTCTTGTTGACCTAATAATGGTCTATATTTCTTTCCCCATTGGGATTTTACATACTTTAATACATCAGTCAACATAGCTTTAGGATATCCTCTGTCTAAAAATAGCTGTTCTATAATATCAAGTTCATTGGACATAACTTCTGTGCAACATCACATCCCTTGCTCTCACACACTGGCATTTACTATGTTTTTTTTTAAACATATGGGGATGACAACTTCCATAATATATATAGTCTGTATAATTTTGAAGTATACCCATGGTCATCAGAACTAATATAAATATCTAAATATGCAATTCCATTTTTCTCTATGGAATGAGTAAATTTTAAAATTCAGTTGTATTATTGATGTAGTCAATAAAGTACTGAATTTTTTTCCATACAATTAATATATCATCTAAAAATCGAGAGTACAGCAACATGTTGTTGTAATATTCACTTGTAAATATATACTGGTTCTCCCATTCAAGCATGACCCCAGAATATTTCACCAAACTATTGTTGAAATATTCAAGTCCTAAATCCTTGGGTATACAGGAAAACAAATCCTTGACATCTACTGTTATGAATGTTAAGTCCTCATTCCAAACATCTTGGTTCAGTTTCTTTAATAAATCCCAAGAGTCTTTGATGAGATGTGGGACTTTATCATATATATGTTTCGTCCAGTGGTCTACTGTAACACCAAGGTTAAAAGTTTTCGACTTGGACCCAGATATGATTGGTCTTAATGGTGGATTCTGGATATTCTTGTGGATCTTGGGGATACCAATTATATGGGCCAGAACAGGATATTCATTCCTTGAAAAGTTCTTCCACATTAGGTTCAGCCGAAATAATACTGGAAGGTAATCAGGAGCATAGCATGTTGCAACAAAAACACTAATAGAGAGTAAGGACTCTAAAATGTTCATAACCTCTCCTGTAAACTCAGCTCCCTCGTGTAATTATTCCTGTTATTCTAGTAACATCACCACTAACTATTCCAACACTATGACCATACTATCTGGTCTTCATACATCCAGGCAATTCCTCGAGCTACCAAACTTTCAAACGTATCTCTCTCTCTCACCTTATTCTCTTCCCCATTTTCTTGCAGGAAAATATCATCAAAGTCAATCAAAAATATTAGGCAAATTAGGAAGTAAATTTAACCCCAAAACACCTCATCCCCTCTATCTTTGTCATGTATTATCAACTTACCCCTATCTCCTTAGGAATTACCCTATTCCAGCTCAAACACTCCCTCATAACTCCTATTCCTAAGACATAATCAGCCACATCCTCACAGGACTTTTACCCAATATCCACCCTCTGCCCAATCACAAAAACTTTCAAAAAATTATGATCAGCTCTTCCTAACCAAACTATGGGCTACTGCAGACTCACAATACAAATTTAAAGTAGTCATAAACCCTTTACAGTTATCTATATTGTGACTGATAAAATCTTCTCTTCCATGGAAAATGGCTGGTTGATCGGAACAACTTTCAATGACCTCCACAGAGCCTTTGAAAGCACACATCCCACCATTCTTCCTTCTGAACTAAACATGCTTGAATCTGGGTTAGACTCTCTCACCTTGCTCAAAAAATGTCAGACAGAAGCTTTCCAGTTCAGTCATGTAAATTATGTACAGACATGGGTACCTGCTTGGCTTAAGTTCCTTATGTCTCCATCCTAGATCCCATATTATTTTTCACTTTTTATTTATGACATAACCAGCACCATTCATCCTGATAATGTAACTTTGTATGCTGACAAATCATCATTCAAAGAAATGGTCCATTCCCAACATCAGTACAAACTTTACTTCCAATGCAGACTTGCATTCCTTATGCAACTGGCTGGCACGCAACAAATTAACTCTGAGTATCTCCAAGACAGCTTTTGTGATTTTTGGTACACAGCACAAACTCACTTCAGATCCCTCCCCTACTGAATATAAGCAGTCCAAATGGTGAACTCATTTCCACAGTAGAAAAGAATAAGTACCTTGGCATTATTTTAAGCCAACTACTGTCATTTAAACCACATGCTGACCTTAGCAGTTGCTAAAGTTTCCAACCAGATGAAAGCTGCTTATTCCATCTCAAATCACTGTACCAAGGAAGTCACAGTGTGTGTGTGTGTGTGTATATATATATATATATGTATATGTGTATATATATATATATATATATATATATATATATATATATATATATAGATATATATGCACACTCCCAGGTTAGAATATGTACTCCATCATCTCCCTCCACCCAAAGCACAATACCAACAAAATTCAAACAGCCATAAATTCCTTCTGTAGATTTACTGACATTTCCTCCCATTTGAATCACTGTGTCACATTACAGTAGGCCAAGTGGCTCCCAATTACTGCAACATCCACCCTTCCTCAATAAGTTCTGACCATCAAGAAGCAAACTACAAATGAAATCCTCACCATACAGACTCAGAAGTCATGACAATGGCATAGTAACACTAATCAGACCTCTTTGGGCTTGTAACTGGAGAAAAAAGCATCAACAAAATGTACAGTTGTTTAAGATCTTTCCATAACAGTAGATGTACTACTACTCACTCTTGCAGTATGTAATATATGACTGCCTAATCCTCAGAACAGAAATGAAGTGCCCCATAAGAACTAGAGCAACCCCAGATGAAAGCAATACCACATACATCCAGGAAGAGAAGAAGAAAAAAGGATAAAAGAAAGATCCCTGCCAGAAGGAAAACAGAAAGTAATGGGGTAGTCGGGAGGGATAGAATACTGCAACACTGAAAAGTAGGACATCCACTGTTAAAGGTAAGATCTTACAAAACTGTACTATGTCCTTCCTTATCACTGTTGCAGTACTCTCTACTCCTAAAAGAGTACAAAAGCTATTGTAAAATATGAAAGAAGGAAGTCACAGAAAGCCCTCCAAAAACCTATGCAAGATGGTCCAGGCAAATCCCACCCTTGTCCTAGAAATGACATCCAACTTGTAATGTAAAGTATGAACAGAAGAACAAGTAGCAGCTTCCAAGATGGATCTAGTATCCAGACCCTTAAAAATGCACCAGAAGAGGCTACTGTCTTGTAGAATGAGTACGAACAGAAGAGAAATGCTGCTTGCCATGAAAGAACAGCAAAAAGAAATGGTGTTAGAAATATATGAGGAGATAGTTTACTTAGATACTGCCACACCCAATTTCCTGGCATGAAAGGAAGTAAAAAGTTGCTCAGGTTTCATCAGATATGTTTTGTCATCTCCAAGTGATAGCAGAGTTATCTATGTAAACAAAAGGCGTGAAGAACCTCCTCACTAGGTTTCTGCTGAGAAGGGAAAAAAGAAGGAAGATGAATGAACTCATTCAAAGACATATCATTAAGCATCTTAGGCATAAAAGAAGGATTGGTACGAAGAGGCACTCTATCCCTGTGAAAAAAACAAAAAAGATGGAATCACCATAAGTGTTTGACATTCAGAAACTTTCTTGGCAGAAACAAGAGTCACCAAACAATGCAGTATTCTATGCACAATGTTGTAAAAAGGAAGAAACTGCAGGCACAAAAGAGGACTGGGTCAATTTCTCAAGAACAAAATTATGGTCCAAAGGAGGAGGAATAGACTTTCTTGGAGGCTGAATAAAAAAGTGCCTTTTAAAAATTGCTAGACTTCAAAACTAGAAGCCAGAGGTAGAGTCAGAGGCAGACAAGTGGAACTGGCTGACAAGTGAACTCGAACAGATGAATATGCTAACTGAGCAACTCAAACAAATAAGAAAGGACCCTAGGAACTACCACACAAAATGGATCCAGGTCAGGACTGACACAGCAAACAGAAATGTTTTCCATTTAGTCAAATAAAATGTTCTAGTAGTGGGTTTTCTAGGGTCTATATCACGTAATCAAAGTTTTACAACTTTGAACACTATATGGTCGAAACCATATGTTCAAAGTTGTAAAACTTCGAATATGTTAAAAAAATAAATAAATAAATAATAATAATAAAAAACTTACCGGACAGCTTTAAGCAGGGGGCAAGCCCCCCTGCACCCCTTCCACTATTTAAATATACCAACTCCGAGACCGCACTTCAATTCAGTACAGTGCGAAAAATGAAGATATCCCTTTACTACAATGTAGTGGATCTCAGAGTTGGTATATTTAAAGTGTGGTGGGTGGGGGGTGCAGGGGGGGGCTTGTCCCCCTGCTTTTAACCATCAGGTAAGGTTTTTTTTTTATTATTTTTACTTTTTTTCAACATATTCAAAGTTTTACAACTTCGAACATATAGAAATCCCCTAGCAGGAAGGACAGAAAAGAAGAAGAGACTGGAAATAAGAAGTCACAGAGAGGACGTTGGAAGGTGGAAAGAAAGCCAACATTGGAATGATCTGAATCCTGCAACCCAGGAACCCTTGGTCCTTACAGGGTGTCAAAACTGACTTTTTGATATCGAGGGTGAACTGCACACCGGGCAAAAGAAACATGGTGAACAGTATATCCTAAAGCAGGAGCAACTGAGAGGGGGCTTGAATCAAAAGGGCATCCAAATAAAGGAATATTTGAATTCCCAGAAGTTTGCAGAAGGCTACCACAGGGGCCAGACATTTTGTAATGACCCAAAGAGCTATCAAAAGACCAAAAGGCAAGCAGAGACCTGACGATGAAAGGAAAAAAAAACAGAGAAATGCAAATATTTCCTGAAGAGAGGATGAAAAGGAATGTGGAGATAAGTGCCCTCAACAGATTGAAAAGAATCTCAAGAGACAACATTCTGAAAGAGGGAATCTTTACGAAGGTGTTGAGAAAAGACAGGTCTAGAATGGACCTCCACAGTCCCTCCTTCCTGCAAACCACAAATATCCTGGAATCAAAACCTGTTCCCTGCTGAAACAAGTGGCAGGTTGGATGGTTCCTTGTACCACCAAATCCTGAAGAACTAAAGGAAAATGTGGGAGCTGACAAGGAGGAGGCTGAGGAAGGCCTGAGAATGCAGCATGGGGCTTCCAGGCTACAAAATAATCATTTGGGGCAATGGAAAGTGCACAAGCATCCGTGGCTATCTTTTGCCAAATGGGAAAAGAAAGAGTCAACCTGAGGGGCACAGGATCATAGGAAGTTACTAGGCTACTGGCCCAGAGGCCCTTACAAGCCTAGCCAAGAATTTAGCCCATGTTCCAACAAGTCAGCACCCTATGCCACTGTCCAGCAGGGACATAGGTGGAATCTCAGGGGTGTATTTTCTGTCCCCCACCCAGTTATCCAGGTTGCGCTTAAAAATGTTTAATGAGGTACTCTCTGCTTTACGTGGAGAAGGAGTCTATTCCACAAAAGGGGAGTCTCTGGGACACAAATCTGTCCCACGAAAAAGTCCTATTGATGTCACAGACCAGGTTGAAGTCTTGCGCAAGGGTTACTCGAGTGGAGCTGGACTTGCAGATACACAGCAGTCCCATCAGGGATTGCTTTGTATGCCAGACAGAGGTCACCTTTGTGGAGTCTGTAGGAGACTGAGTAGAAGGACAGGGCTTTTACTCTATGTAGGGTAAATGTTTGAGGCCCTGGATTCTCTGGGTGAGGAATCTCTGTGGTCTCTCCAGCTGCTGTATGTCCTTTGTGAGGTACATGCTGAAAGGGGCGTTGTATTCAATAATCGGTCTTATAAGGGAAGAATACAGGGATGTTATGACCACCTTGTCCCTGGATGAGATACCCTTACCAATGAGGTGGGCCATGTAAAAAGCTTTCCGTACAACAGAGGCAATATGGTGGTCAAAAGTTAGTTTGCTATCAACCTGGGTTCCCAAGTCAGTCATGACTGACTGCTTGCTTAGGGCCTTATTATCAATGTGATAAATTGTGGGGACGTCATTCTCCACCAAAAGGGACGATGATGCATTTTATGGCATTCTGTTTGAGACCATGTTTCTGGCACCAGTCATTTGTTTGGGTGAGACCCTCTTGGAGGATGTCCACATCACTAGGGGAAGTGATTACAGCATCTAGCTTGCAGTCATCTGCAAACTTGGTCAGCCATAGCCCACTAGATTTGGCCTGCACCTCTGAGAAGTATATCTCAATCAGCAGAGGCCCCAAGACCGATCCTTGGGGTACATCGCTTGTTATGAGTCTACTACTTGAAGTGGCTTCCCCTATTTTGACTAGGTGGGTTCCATCAGTGAGCAAGTTTGCTACCCATCTGTTAACATATGGATTGATGCCTAGTTGAGAGAGTTTATCTATTATGCCTGAGTGGGGAATAGTATCGAAGGCCTTGGCCAGGTCAAGCTAGGCGGTGTGGACCGTCTTCCCCTCGTCTATGGCCTTGATGACTGTCTCAAAGAAGTCGACCAAATTTAACAGGCATGACCTTCCCTTGACAAAACCAAACTGTGTGGAATCAAGTGTCTGGAGGTTGCCAATGTCCTTGTTAATGAGGTCCATGATGAACCACTCCATGGCCTTGCAGAGCAGGCTAGTTAGGCTGATGGGTCTATAATTTCCAGGATCGGTGGGACACTCCGCCTTTGTGCAAGGGATGACACAGTAGCTGTCCTCCACTCGGCTGGGATGAAGCCAGTACTCAGGCTTTGGTTGAATAGAGTGCTTAATGGTGCTGCAAGTTCCTGCCTGAGTTCATGTAGGATGCAGCCTGGGATGGTATCGGAATAGGAATCTAGCCAAGGGGTAGGAAAAGCTGAATGTCAAATAGAAGCAGTCATGTCAGAGAAAGAATGCTTTTTGTCTCTTAAATAAAGCCCTGAGAAAACCTGCCTAGAAAACTCTTCTAGAAGCCCTCTCGCCCCTAGAAGGCTGTTTAGGCTGCCTACAAACAAAAGAAGGCTTAGAAGGTTAATTATTCTGAAACTTAGGAACAGGAGAGACAAAGATTAGTTTTACATCTTGTATAACTTTACCTTCATCCTGAAGGGTCATAAACAATTCAGCCACAGCAGTGCCAAACAGATTTTGGTTGCCTTAGGGAAATACAATAATTTGTCCTTGATGACTTCAGGCAAATCCTGGAGGCACAACCAAAGATTACCCCCTCACTATAAATCCAGATGCAGCTGCCCTACAGGGGGCATCTTCTGAATCAGACAAATCAGCCAAAATGCCCCCAAGTTGAGAGAGAAAAGCCAGGACAAACCTAATGACATGGGTCTGGCATGGCTGTCCTTATCAAAAGGTAAAAGCTTAGAAAAAGACAGCAATTTGGAAAGTTTATAAGTGGCTACAGAAATAACAGCAGATAAAAGGAAGGGCTTTTAAATAAAAACTGTTGAGCTTCTGGAACTTTATTGAACCTGTCCAGATTCTTAGGGGCAGGAGGTTAAGAGTCAGAGGCCTGAGAAGCTCCAGTGAAAGTATCCAGGGGGACAGCCAACACTGGAGGGACAGCAGAAGGCCTAGGACAATTTGTTTGCAAAAGTTCATAGTATCTTTTTTAAACATCAGAAAGCTGGGAACAGTCCCATTTAAAGTGTTCCATTACATGCACTACCCTATCCCTTAAAAGAAAAATCTTCCATAGCAGAATCAAGAGAAAACAAATCCTCTTCCTCAGACCCCAGGGTCAGGGGAGAATGGATCTAAGAGAAGTAAAGCCAATGACTCTTCACAAGAGACCAAGTCTTCATCAGAGGAACCAGAATCCCAAGGATATTCAGAGACCAAGAAACTGAAGCAGGAGCAGATAATCCTTGAAAGAGATTAAGAGCCATAAGAGCATTGAAAAGTCCTTGAGTAAAACCCTGCCATTTTTTTGTTTTGTTTTTAGGCACAGATAGGGTAGGGGTGTGTGTGTGTGTGAGTTTGTTTGGGGGGGAGGCACAGTTTCAGAGTCCATCTGGAGAGGAGGAAAATAACTAGCCAAGTCAGTACAAGTACTAGTGAAACAGTACTCCCAGTATACAAACAGGTAACACCCTTATATTATTATCTAAAATAGCAATGTAAAGACTATTTAAATAGAGAAACGAATGGAATACTGTACTGAAACAAATGGCCATTAATTCAGTAGTTACACACTAAGCTAAGCACCAATACAGGTCATCAACCCCTACCCCCAAAAAAAGTTGTTAATTCCAGTCCTAAATGTATAAAAACAGGGCAAAAATAGCTTTATGTGGGGAATTCTATTTAAACTTAAGAAAAAAATTCCTGTCAGAAAACAAAACAGCACCAAAATCACGATTTAAATGAAAAACTAATTTAAAATATCATTAAAGGACTTCATTCACCTCTTTATACACAGATATGAAGAAAAAACAGTGAAAACAGCTAGCTTTCTGTCAAAAGATTTAAAATAATGCCTTAAATCAATGAAAATAACAGCCAAGATTTACTTGTGATTATGGCAGTACAAGGAAATGACAGAAACTGACAAAAACAAGTCTATCTAAATGTCTGATGCTTTGTGGATGCTTGAAATAGTTATAAACCCTTGAGAAACTAGTATTCAGCTTACCACATAGAATAATCCTTCACTGTTAACAGGAAACAAAGTACTGCAAAGATACACTCTTTCTTTTTTTCTTAAAGAAACACACACAAAAATCGTATAAATTACAAGCACCAATAGAAAATTCAAAGGGAAGAATAAAATAACCCAAATGGTTTCTTATCTGAGCTCTAGAGATCAAAATTGCCAGAGAAAAGTAGTCTTCTCAGAGATCAGTCTCTTCCAGTGGCATTAGAAAAAAAAAACACATCTGTTATCTGTTACTGTGAAAGACTATCCTGCTCTTCATACCCGCAGGCATCCAAAGGCAAGAGTACAAACCTCCGAGAAACTGCAAACAAGGCTAGTAGGGCACTGCTACCTGTATGCCATTAAGGTAGTGTGTTTGTTGAACATTAAAAGACACCCATTATGCCCACCTTAACAGAAGCTCTGGACTTTTTATCCAGTGGCAAAGGAGACCTGATGTGGTCTATGGAACTATTCACACAAGAATCCACTGTAACAAACTGAGTCAAGATGTCACACCAGTCACCAGTGTTCTACAGAAGGCATTAACCTTGTCAGGAATAAAATGAGAAGAATCTGGATACTTCTAAACCACTGAAGCAGCATACTTGAAGATAAATTCCATATGGGCAGTGACTGAAGATATTTCATCCTTTCCCTGCACGTACTGGTTTAGCCTTTCTGTGGGAGAAGGCAGAAGTGCTAAAAGACCAGTCCAGAGAACTTCATAATACTAAGGAACTCTCTAAAGGACAGGACATTTAGACAGAAGGAGTGGTCTCATTACACATGAATGATCCTGAAACAAGGACTTCACACTACATCGGCAATCCAAGCCTAGCCATGAATAACTGAGACTCTAAAGTGTCTGACACTGCTTCAAAACAAGGAGTCCTTTCAGTCAGGCTCAAATAGGAATTTTAATTTATGCCAACAACTGTAATCAGGAAAGTACCCTTGCCAAAAATGCTACAGGGCAGTCCTCTCAAAGGAACTGCTAGAGCAAGTCATCCAGTCAAGGGAAAACATGCAAGTCCTTCAACTGTAAGGACTCCACTGTCAAGGCTAACATCTTGCTAAACATGCTGAGTGCAAAGAAAAGACCAAACAGTAGCAGTCTGTAATAAAAGTGGCACTCATCCCACATTGAACCAAAGGAATTTTCTGTGGTGTACCCCAGAAGTGATTTGCCAAAGTTGCCTGGCCTAGCTACTGACCCTATTCATGCACACCATGACAGGAGGGGCATACTTTTCCTACAGAACTTTCATCTGGATCTTGATATGTATCACATATGCTTATGAAATCACTAGGTCCAACAGGGAATGAAGACTTCAGCCCTTTAAGAACTAACAATAGGATGGACTAAAACACGTCCTCATTATGAAAGATGGCCACTCTCCATGGCCCTCCTGAACAGTAATGTGTTGGCCTCTCACCAGAGCTTTGTAGAAATGGTTTAATCTCTGACCAAAGTTCTTATTTCTAAGACATGGACAACAATGGCCATGCTGAGAACCCAAAAGTGTTTTATGATGGCTCCCCAGGGAAAGGCAGCTTGGAAAATGTTGATTTGAGTAGTCCTGGACTGTAATCATGACTGTAATTGCTAGGTCAATGAAGCTGATGATCTGGGATGTTCAGTCAAAATAACTGGTGATGGCAACTCCCTAAAGGCCTCCTCAGTCTGTTAATGGGTTGCTTCTTCTTTGGGGTAGATTTGCCTGGAAGAAACAGCAGGTCTATATAAAAGAGTCATGCTGGCCTATAAGTATATCCAAACAAATCCTATCCAAAGATTACCTCCTAGGATGGCTGGGGTGGGCCTGACCTTAAAAGAGGAAAGTTTCAACTGTGTGCTGCATTGAGTAGTTCCAGAACCTGTTTAAACCATAATGTCAGCACAGTCAAAATTACACTTGGCCACATATAAGCTCATTATAGAAGATATAGTTAAGGTTCCTAACGAGTTCTTCCTTGACTACTGAGTCAGGAACAGATGAATGCTTTTCCAGTGCCTGTTCCATTTGGAAGGACTGGCTATAACACGCATACATGGGTTACAAACTGCTGAGGGATGTAAACCCCAAAGTGGCACAAGAGAATAATTTCCATGCCTATCTGGACCACTGCTTCAGACTCTTAAGTTCTGTGGTCTATGTGATCTACACTGGACCTCAAATAGCACAAATGAGTTGGCTTTAGGAAGCACAGAAAAGATCTCACTTATTTTGCAAGGGGCTTGTGCAACCCATCACTCTTTTTGTTAGCAGAACATATATGGATGATTCTAGGCAACAGAAATTATATCCTTTAGGACCACATGCTACGGAAGGAGGGGTCAAGGAGCCACAATGCAGTCCATAGAGGATTACATTAACCTGAGGAGTTCTCATAAGGAGAGATCACTAAGAGGGATCCCCTCGCTCAAACCAGAAGCTAGATATCAAAGTACAGAGCATTAGGACAGCCTTCTCTTCCAAAGCCTCCATCACTATGGCCAGAACTATGGTAAGCACCCTGGATGGATCAAATGACAGAACCCACAGGTGAGAGTCAAAGTGAACTGAAGAAACCACTTATGTAGAATCCAGATGCTGATATGACAAAAGGCATACATAAGTTCCATTGATACTAACCAAATCCTCTTTGTCCTCATCTGTCTCAGAGAGGAGGGTCACTGTATCCTTGGAGTCCCCTTTACAGAAGAGAGAGACATGGAGAGCTTTCCCAAAACCTTTTTCCAAGTTGGGTAGATAAAAACAATTCCAATACATCTGGTATCAAGTATTTCATGAAAGAGGGTCAGGTATCAGGCTGTTGAAGTCCTGGCCATTAAGGATGATTCTGGAACTAGAAAGGGCTATGTGGGGCCTGTGCTGGAATCAAATTATGTCCGCAGAATGTGTGCTACAGCAGCTGTGAAGACAGGTCCTACCAAATGTTAATTAGCTGCTTGACAGAGACACTGCTCTGTGAGTCTTGGCATGGAATGATCATGTGGATCATCTTCTAGAATGGCATAGAAGAGTCCTCCATTCTAAGTGCAACCACAGAGCAACTGCTAGCAAACTTGAGGACCATTCCAGTGGAGCAGGCCAGTCACTCCCACAATGGTTATTAGAGGTGCACCACTCATGAGACCCTTATCATTCACAAAGGAGTATGACAGCTACAATCATGATCCCTTGCTATTTGATGGGAGTCCTGGTAGCACGCATGTCCTGCAAGACCCATTTCACCTTCGAGACACCCTCCTACTGATCCCTGTACTGTAAATGGCACCATCTGACAAGATGTGAGACAGGTTTAGAGCTCCTCCCTCTTTAGCTTCATATGGCCAGGATAAAAAATGGATACTTCTGGAAGTAGTTGACAATGCTGCCTAAAAAGTATAAGAACTGAATCATTCAGGCAGTCAGTTGTAGTAGCTTGAGATTGGGGTGTATCAAACACCCCTGGTTTTGTGCAAGCAGATCCAATCTGTGGGGAAGCTTGTACCAACTGACTCTGGTCAATTCTATAAGTAGGGAGAACTACTGCTGCCTAGGCCTGAGTGGAATTATATTAAAGTTATGTACTTACCATAATGATCTGTGTTGTCTAGTTCCATCCAGTTCAACCTGTGGGTTACCAGATCCAACTTGGATCTGATGCTGGCCTTTCTCAGAGACTTCATCTCCAGAGCTCTGCTTCCTCTGCCCATAACACACTGCTCTCCTCATCTACCTTAGCCTGAGTTTGCCCCTCACACAGATCTAATATAATTTCAAGAACAACTCCAGTAACTTATCAGAGAACTAGAAAGGGAAACCCTCGAAGGCTCAGTCGTCCACTCACATAGAGAGCAAAAACCTCAAGCAGGAAAGTGAAAGGAGGGAGGGATGGCTGAACTGGATGGAAAAAGACAACATGGATCTATCATTATGATAAGTACATAACTTTTGCATCTGATGCTGTCTTTTCCATCCAAATTCAAGCTGTGGGACAGAGTCCCCTGCCATGTATAATCCCAGGAGGCCCTAAGAGAGAACATTTCACACAATCATCAACCCCAGGTTTATATGTGTTTACTATGCTAATGATATACTGCCGCGGTGGTACAGCGGTTGCGTTGTTGCCTCACACCAAGAGGTTCTCCTGTTCGATCCTCAGCTAGTGTGCAGGGAGTGCCTTCTGTGTGGAGTCTGCATGTCCTCCCCGCAATCAAGTAGCCTCCGAAAGACATGCGTGAATGGGCGTGCCTTTACTGAAGGTTGGGCATTGGGCTGGCAACTCAGCACCATAAAAATCTACTGCCAATCATTAGCGGACAGGAGTTCCGCTGTTGCGACCCCTTACCGGGAAAAGCTGAAAAGACAAACAAACTATGCTAATGATTACAAGGGCCATTTTAAGCCTAACCACACATCCCAAATCTCTGACAAGTTCTTGTACTCTTGATAAGTGTAAGTAGGGGCTTGGGAATGAATCATTTACAAGCAGGGGTCTGGAAGATGAACCATTTATAGACTGCCTGTGTCTATTAGAGACACAGGTGTCAAACCAGGGATAAATTTCCTGTTACCCATTCAATTGTCCAAGTTACACTTGAATTGGATTAGGGAGGAACTCAGCTTCACATGGATAGGGAGCCTGTTCCACAGACAGGGTAGTCTCTGGGATACAAACCTGTCTCTCCAGCAGGTCCTATTTATATCACAGGCAAGGTTTATGTCTTTAGAATGGGTAATTCTGGTGCTGTTTATTTTTGCGGATATGCAGGAGGTCCATCAGAGTGGGGCGTGACAATGTCTTGTATGGCAGGCATAGATCTTCCCTCAACAGCTTGTAGGAGAGAGAATACAGGCATAGGGCCTTGAGGCAGTCTGCAAAGGACATGTTACCTACACCTGTATTCTTTTAATAAGGAACCTTTATGGATGTTTCAAATGTTGGATATGCCTGATTAGGTACATACCAAAGGAGGCATTGTACTCAATGTTAGGTCTGATGAATGCTGAATACAGTGGAACAATGACTTCCTTGGACAAAGATGCCATACCTTTTTCCCATTGACTACATGGGGTCAGGGTGTTGTGTCATCTCTCTCTATTCAATGCCACTCTTCTGCCTTCTTCAGCATTCATGCCTATCATGGGTCTTCTCTCACACAGTCCATCCATCTCTTTGTTGGATGCCCTTGTTTCCTCTTGCCTTCTTCCTAGCTGTCACAAACCTTCTTCACTAGATTGTCTTCTGCCTTTCTGTACATGTGCCCAAACTACTGTCATCTGTTCTTTTTGTTTTTCTTCTGCAATTGGAGCTACTTTAGCTTCTGCTCTTATGTCTTCAATTCTTCATCTGTCCCACAGTGTGCATTCTACTACTTGTCTAAGGTGCTTCATCTCCCTCAACTACTCTGGCTTTACTGCACTTGTAATGCAATACAATAGTACTGGTCCACCCACTGTTTTGTACACTTTACTTTTCAGATTTTGTGTAATTCTTCAGTCATATACTACACCTGACACACTGGGAAAGTTGACTGCAGCTCTTCTAATTCTAGCTTTGACCTCCTCATTCAAACTTCCCTTTTCCTCAACCATCCCTCCCAGATACTTGAAGCTGTTAACCTGTTCCACTATTTTTCCTTCCATCCCAGTTCTCGGCTTCTTCTGAACTCCACTGTTTCCTGCAATTACAACTGTCTTATCTGTACTCAGTTTCATCCCATGTACCTTCAGATTTGCATTCCATTCTCCTATCCTTTGCTGAAGTTCTTGCTCAGAGTCTGCCTGCAAATTCACATCGTCTGCATACAGAACTTTGTTGATTTGTACCATCTGACCTGCTTGCATCTGCAGTCCATCACCAGTATGAACAGCAGTGGGCTCAGAGCTGAACACTGGTGCACACCCAATCCCACTGGGATCCCCTATGTAAGACCAAACACTGTTCATGCTGGAGATATTGGGTTCTTGTACACAGCTTGCAATAATTCTACCAATGTGTCTGGGACTTCAAACCACCTCAGAACTGCCCAGATCAGCCTTCTTGGGACCTTGTCATATGCTTTCTTCATCTAGGATTGCCCAGCTGGACTCTTTCCTTATTATATATAGCTTATTCTCAACTACCTTTCTCACTGCAAACATGAGATTATTTGTCCTGCATCCTTATCTGAATCCAAACTGCTCATCTCCCATCTTACTTTCTACTACTCTGCATATGTGTTTATTAATCATCCTCTCCAGAACTTTTATGCAATGTGACAGGAGCTTGATATCACTGTACAGCTGTGAATGTCCCCTTTGCTCTTGAACACTGGCACTAGTACGCTTATTCTCCAGTCATCTGGGATATTCCTTCCTCTCAACACTGCTGAGTACCCTCAGGAGCCATTCTCCCAGTCTCACTTATAGGATTATAGGAAGTTACAATGCTACTGGCCCAGAGGTCCTTACAACCCTAGCCAAGAATTTAGCCCATGTTTATTTATTTTTACATTTTTTAACTGGGTTAGTCTGTTTGGGTTCTTAGAAGCCCTTTTTCAGCAGAGACCCGAGGAGAAAAGCTCCCAAAAAAGTTTAAGTAAACAAATAGTAAGAACAAAGATAAACACAGATCACATTTTAAGTATACATACTTCTGAAGTAATTACATAACATGCAATAAAGGAACTTATAGAATGGATAAAAATACAATACATATATGGAAATTTTCACGTAGTATGGCAAGAAACTAAGCAGAAATATGGTAAGACTAAGGTCAATACATTGCTGAACCAAGGTACTAGGCATGAAGTAAGTAAATATACAGATAAAATTGTGTGAACTTTGGAAGTTAATAAATAAATTAAATTAATGTTCCAACAAGTCAGCACCCGATGCTCCTGTCCAGCAGGGACACAAGTGGAATCCCAGGGGTGTATTTTCTGGTCCCCAACCAGTTATCCAGGTTGCACTTAAAAAGGGTTAATGAGGTACTCTGCTTGATGTGGAGTGGAATCTATTCCACAGAAGAGGGAGTTGACACAAATCTGTCCTGCCAACAAGCATTCTTATAATTTCTGCTGTGATCTCATCTAAGCCTGCTGCTTTCACTAACTTCATTTTCCTTAATGCTGTTCTTACTTCTGTAGTGTGCTCCTCTTCTTCTCATTGTAGGCTTTGTCTGGGACAGTACAGCTTCTGTGGGGAGTTCTTCATTCAGAAGCTGCTGGAAGTACTCCTATTTGTCTTTGATGTCTTGTGGAATGGTGAGCAGGTTGTTGCTGGCATCCCTTATAAAGGGTGTTTGACTATCTTCTTTATCCTTCTGTCTTTGTCTTGCAAACTGATATAGTTTCTTTGTGCCATCTATTAACTTACTTTCCAAAAGCTGTTGAGTGCCTCTGATGCCTTGTTCTTTGCTATTGCAACTCCTTTCTTAGCTTCTTCATTAGCCAACCAATATTCCTTCCTAGCCTGTTCCTTCCTTTCTGTTCTTTTTCCTGCACTCATTTTTTGATCGACTTCCTGGACTTCTGCATTCCACCACCAGCTTTCCTTATGTACCTTATTTCTACTGGCTCGACTGCATATCTTTTCTTTATTCCTCACACATGCTGTTTTGAGGTGCAACTATTCTTCTTTAACTCCATCCATTTTCTCTTTTTCTTGAAGTGTTAGAGCCCTGGTTAATTCCTTGGACTGCTGTGCTTTCTTTTTAGTCAACATCCAGGTCTTCAGTCTGGTCTCTGCTAACCTTAAAGCCTTCTCTGACCATGTCTTGCAGCTGACTGTGGCAACCAGAGTTCAGGCTGTGGGTCAACTGCTTCACTGGGGATGACTTTGTAATTGCCAATTCTACCTCAGTGCCTTTTCCTTAGTAGGAAGAAGTCTACCTGAGTTGCATGTTAGTCACTCTTTGAGCATGTGATCTTGTGACTGTTTCTGTACCATGTGTTGGCTAGTGTCAAGTCATTTGCCAAACAGAAGTTTAGAATGGCTCCTCCTTTTGTATTCCTGTTGCCCCATGAATGTGGACATAGGCAGTCCTCATATCCTGTTCTGTCTGTCCCAGCATGTGCATTCAAGTCACCCATTATCAACACAAACTCATGTTGTCCTGCTTTATCTAGTAGGTCCTGTAACTGCTGTCTGAATGCATTCTTTTCCTTACTATCGCAACCCTACTATAGGGCCCAGGGAGAGGTGCCCTAATATTAGGCTGGAGTCTGATTGTCATGATTCTGTCACTAATTCTGATGACATCCCTCACAGTCTTCTGAAGCCTCTCCCTCATGATTATTCCCACACAATTTCTAGCTTGTCCTCCTCCTGAGAAGTAGACTCTTAGTCCCAAGCCAAGTGGCTTTGCTGCATTACCCTTCCATCTTGTTTCCTGGATACATTGGATGTTTGGCCTCCTCCTTACCGTCATGTCATCCACTTCTAAGCGGCATCCTGTCAGTGAGCTTACAAGGAGTGTAGCAATTCTTAGTTCATGTTTAGCAGGTTGATGGTCTTATGTTCAGCTTTTGCTCAACATAGCTACCCCAAGTAACCCAAGCTGGACAACTGGACACTGACCAGCCAGTAGCTGATTGACACTGGGCTGCTGGACTTTACAGTGGGCTACAATGGCCAATAGGAGCACATACACCACTCTCACCACTAACATGGGTCCCTGGTGTAGGTCAGAGTAGGCTGGGTCCTCAACCCACTTATCACCAAAAAAACACCCATGCCTATTTGGCAACATTAGTCACCATGACCGAATCACCTAAAGCCATATTATACACCATCGAGTGGCTAGCCTTGCCATGGTAAACAGTCTGTGATCTTTGTTTTCCTATCATGAGGATATTGCACATTCCAGTAGATGCCTAAAGCAGTTGGCTCATACAACTCTTCCCCCCTACAGGACACCATGTAGAGTCTGTGCAGCTGCCCAAAGCTCCATTCTTTGGAGAGTCTGAGATGGAAACACTCGGCATGTTTTTCAGAGGTGGGGGAACCCTCGCAAAGACACAGGGAGACCATGCAAACTCCAAAGCAGGCATTGGCCAGAGATCAGGATCAAACCTTGTACCTTATGCATGGGAGGTGAACAGCTTAATCATTAGTCACCTGATGGAACCAAAAAGGCCCTGGATCATGACTGCACATCCAGTTTGTAAAAAGGGACACAAGTATGAGTACTAGCCCAAGTAGCAGTGGCACAAATGTCATCAATAGAGGCATCGTAGAAAAAAAGTAGAAGTAGCCTACTCTGGCTGAATGTCTTTTTGATTTTGCAGGTAAAGGCCTTCCTCTCAAGTTGTATTTAAATGCAATCAGAAAGCCATTTGGATAGGGTTGCTTTTGACACGGGCCTGCCTAGCCTTAGAAAAGGAGATAAAGTTGCTCTGTTTTTCTAAATGCTTTAGCTGTCTATGGATGTCCAGACAATGCAACAATTATTTATTTTATTTCCAGTTTGATTACCAGGGAAGTCCACTGGGCCCAGACAGCCCATTTTCAGTGGAGGCCCGGGGAGAAAAGCTCCATGAAAGTAAAGTACAGTAAAGATGATAGTCCAATAAAAATAAAAGTACAAGTACAAATACATATCAAATAAAGTGTGAGAAATATTACCTATAGTGGAAAAATATCATGCAGATACATTTTAACAAATTCACACAGTTAAAGTCAAAAGCTATTTACAGAATGTGAGAGATCATATGGGAATTACCTATAGAAAGTTATAGCCAGCTATAAGTTGCTTAGGAACTCAGGAGGATACCCTCCCAGGGGCTTTTATTAAAGAGTTCCAGGTAGGGAGAATGCAATTACATTTCCATTTGGAGTAGAGGAAGGTGTAAAGCTGAGTTTTGAAGTTGTTTGTGTTTGACATTGTCCTTAGTGTGGAAGGGAGAGAGTTCCATTTCTTATCTAAGGAGAAGCAGAGAAGTTTCCAGCAGGACGTTTAGGTTTGTGGACAGTAAGTTTTGGTGTTCAGATCTGAATTCTATTTGGGGTGTATTTAGAGCGGGACATTTGGTTGGATTAAATATTAGTCTATGTGCTGTAGTGAGCTGGAAGAAGTCCAGGTAATTTGTGAATTCTAACTAGTTGAGGGATTGGAGGGGAACACAGTGATGAGTGGAATGTTTGGCTTTGGTGGCAAATTTAGAAATTTTGTTATAACAGCTTTCAAGTTTGGAAATGATGGAAGAGGACAGGTTAGTTAGTAGCGGGGCGCAGTACAAAAGGGAGGGAAGGAGGTAAGAGGAGGCCAGAGTATGCCTGGTAGAAGTATAGAGGAAGTGGTTGTTCCTGTATAGCATACCTAGTTTTTGGTGGGTTTTCTTTATATTTTGCTGAATATGGATGTCAAACTTGAGGTGTTCATCTATAGTTACACCGAGTAGTTTGGCAAAGGGAACAACTTCGATCAGAGAGTTGCTTTGGCTAAGGACTTGGAAGGAATTTTTATCAACAGAGAAAGATTTTGAGGATGTGAATAGTAGTATTTTAGATTTGTTAACATTGAGAAAAAGGTGATTTTGGCACATCCAGATCTCAGTAGTTGAGAGGGCAGGCTGAGTTTTAGATAGGAGTTCAAGGAGGTTAGAGGCAGAGCAGACAAGTGTAGAGTCATCTGCATATTGGATGACTTTGGCATTAGAAATAGCACAGTAAAAGTTATTGATAAAGATATTACACAGCACTGGCCCGAGGATGGACCCCTGTGGTACTCCGTTAGGGGTGGGTAAGAAAGGTGAGATGCCTTTTTTTCCATTTCACAGCCTGGGATTTATCTGATAGACAGCTTGAGAACCAGGAAAGAGTGTTTTGGGAGAGTTTTAGGTTTGAGAGCTGACTTGGAAGATGCTTATGGGAAAGAGTATCAAATGCTTTACAGAGATCTAGGAGCACTGTGGATACTAAGTTCCCAGAATCTCTGGCTTAATTGACAGTTTCTAAGAATGAGAGTAGAGCTGTTATGGTGCTATGTCTTGGTCGGAAGCCATGTTGGGTAGGGGTAAAAAGTTGTTTTTTTTAATCAGAAAAGGCATAAATTGGAGGTGGATGCAGTTTTCAAGGATTTTGGAGACTGGAGTGAGAAGAGCTATAGGGCAGAAGTTTGAAATGTTAGTGGTTTTGCCTGCCTCCCTTGTGCAAAGGAAGTATAAAGGCGGAGCACCAGAGTTTAGGGGCACAGGATTCCTTTATGGATCTATTAATTAGGATACTAATTGGGAGAGCTATACCATTGGCAGCAGACTTGAGAAAGGAAGAGGGGATGTTGTCAGGTGCATTGGAGCAGGGTTTAAGTTTGGATAGAAGTCTTTTTATGTAGTTAGTGTTGACAGGTTTAGCTCAAACATAGTGGGGAATTTATTTGGGGACTTAGATGAGGTGGAATGTAGGAGAGATAAGTCATTGTTGGGAAAAGTTTTTGTTAGGTCGGATATTGACTCTATAAAGAAAGAGTTCAATAGTGAGGCTAATTCGAGGTCAGATTTACTTGGGGCCAGACTAGGCTTATTTTTGGAGCTTGGGTTGAGGAGTGAGTTTATGGAGTTCCATAAAAGCCTAGGGTTTTTGGGATGGTTGGACTGGAACTTAGTGTAGCAGGATTTTTTGTCTTTGAAGATTCATTTTTATTAATAAAGTTCAGGAATAAAGCAGGCAAATGAATGAGTTAGTTCAAATCAGACTCTGTGGTTACCTTGGGCAGAAAGGAGGGATCTGTCCTGAGAGAAATCCTGTCCTTATGGAATATCAGATAAGAAGAGACAGAGGACAAGACCTGCAGCTTACAGATCCATCTCACTGATGTAACAGCCACCAGGAAAGTTGTTTTCGAAGATAGCAAATTTAAGGAAATGGTGGATGAAGTTCAAAGGGAGGACTGGCTAATACCTGCAGCATCAATGGCAAATCCAAGGAGGTACAGGATCTCAAACTGGATGACATAACAAGAACAAACCCTCAAGAAAGCCTTAAGAGATCTTTAGGCCAGCTACAAGAGTACTCTCTTTGCCAATGTGAAAATTAGAAATAGTGACAAGCTGATGTCCTGATTTTAGAATAACTCAGACTGGGCTGAAAGAAGTCAGCAAAAAATCCAGAATACTATTAAGAAGGGCTGAACAGGGGTCTACATACTTAGATGAAGCCCAAACTGCAAAGCATAGATCTTCCTTGTAGAAAGTTTCTGGGAAGAGGTTAAAGTACTGACAATGTCAGAAAGCTTGGTATTCCTGGCCATCATGCAAACTGGAGAATCCATGCGGTTAATCTGAGTGTATGAAGGTTGGGTGGAGAAATCCCTGCAAGATGGGAAATCAACCCTGGAATGGGGTTGAGCACCCAAGGTGGGTTTTGGAGACAAGGCAACAGAAAGGGTAACCAAACTTGTAAGAGCCAGAACAGGGCAATGAAAATTACAGTCGCTTTTAAGCTGGCTTCTTTCTGAAGAAATGTTACTGTGAGTGGAGTTGGCAGGTAAGCTTACAGGAGAACCAGAGGCCAAGCATACAGAACAGTGTCCCTGGGTGACTGTTTCTCAAGGGGCAACCAGGGCATAAAAACTGCTACACTTCGTGTTGAACTGGGTGGCAAAATGATTGTTCCAAGAGTGCCCCGGTGTAGGAAAATCTGAGCTGCTACTTCTGGATTCAGGGACCATTTGTGAGGAAGATAGGTGTTCCTGCTTGAACTGCCCACCAAGATGATGGCCTTCCCTGGGATGTGCATTGTGATTAGAAACCAATGAGAGGAGATCACCCATTGCAACACGACCATAGCTTCCCAGCAAAAAACAGTAAGACAGTGTCCCCCTTGCCTGTTTAGATACCAAACTACAGACATATTATCCATCTAAACAGCGATCACACCCTTGGGAAGAAGGTCCTGAAAAGCCTGCAATGCTAGCAGGACTGCTCTAATCTGCAAGACACTGATTTAAAGATTGGCCTCAGAGGATGTACACATTCCTTTGACCATCTTAACTTCAAAATATCCCCATCCCCACCCCCACCCCAGAAAAAAAGCATCCATAGTGACCATGACCTGAGGCTGGGGAAGAATGAAGGGTTGCCCTGTGGTGACAAGAGGGCATTCCAACCACTGTCTCACCTGCATCCAACAACTGTTTGCTATGGTAACTAGGAAATTCATGGGATGTGTTAAGAAAGACTATTGAGCTGCTAACATCCACTACAAGATCCTCACATGGAACCTCGCCAGACGTACCAGGCAAACTGAAGCTGCTGTCTGTGTCCCAAAAGCCTTAGAATTATGGAGGCTAGAGGTCTGTGATATAGGAGTAGTTGAGAAGCCGGTGCTCAAAGAGATGCTAGCCTAGGGATGGAGAGTTTTGCTGTCTGAGAAACCATATCCAAGACCAACTAAATTAAGACTTGTACCAGCTAAAGACTGGACTTTTCCTAGTTTGTCGTGATCTCCAAGGATAGACCTAGTTAGAGTAAGTAGTCCCAAGCTTTGACAAGAGGCACTCTTGTGAAGGCGGTAAGGAACCAATCGTCCAGATACGGGAAGACCTGGGACCCTTGCAGCCTAAGCCAGGCTACCACAACCACCATACATTTGGTGAAATACCTGGGGATCTATGGTGAGGCCAAAGGGCAGTGCCCAGAACTGATAAATGATTGGCTCCAAGCTGAAAGCACAGAAATCTCCTGGACTGCCTCGCAATATTTGTATGGTGGTAGACATCCTGAGATCTATCGTGCTCATCCAGTCTTCCTTACTCAACTGAGGTAGAATGGTCTGCACAATGACCATATGGAACTAGGTCTGCTTTACATAATGGTTCACCTTGATAAGATCCAAAATTGGTCTAAGGCCCTTGTTCTTCTTTGGCAGCAAAAAGAATCTGGAATACAGCCTGGATCCTAGCTGGTCTGCTGGGAACTTCTAGATGACTTGATTGGCCAGAAGCTGCATCTTCTCTCTGATAGGATGACATGTCTGGAAGTGATTTCCTTTTTTTCTCTTGGTACAAAAAAAAAAAGGAATTGTATAGATACTACTCTCAACATCCGTGCATCAAAGGTGATAGCCTTCCAAGCTTTTCGGTGGAGGGCCAAGCAACCCCCAACTGCCTCCAAGGCAGGACAGCTGGGCAACACTTCAGCTATGCTGAAAAGGCCTCCCAAAGAAAGATCCATTGAAACCTTGATTCTATGGACCATCTATGCACCCCCCCCCCGGCAAATGGAACCTTTACCAGGAGTGTCCTTAAAAGACTGCTACAAATTGTGAAGAGTAGAGGTGCTTGCTCCCTTTGATTCCTGGAGAAGGACCACTATGTGGTGGCAAGGTGCACAAAGAGCATCTTACCATCCTGAGTGCTCCTCATCAACATGTCCTTGACCTTTAGACCAACTGAACAGGGAGTTGGCAAAGCAGCCCGCAAAGTTACATAACTGCATCTAGGTGTGGAGGAATATGGCAATGCTGATGCCTGCTGCATGCGACGTGCCATCAGGTGCACTGGAGAACAGAAGCACAGACATGTTAGTAACAGAGTGCATGGTTGGCAAATGGGCCTTGACAGTCTTCATCACAAGGGCCTGCTGTGTTTTCACTGCCTTTGACATTTCTAACACAAAGTCACTCTAAAATCTCATTAAATTAGACAAATAATTTAGACATCTCAGCATGAAAGTTGATGAGGCATAGGTGTACTTCCAAAGTGGTCCAAAGCCCTGGGATGCCATTTCAGGGAATGGATTGAGAAACTCTCTTCAGAAATATCCTACAGTGGTCCAAAGCCCTGGACTCCCAGTTCAGGGAATGGACTGAGAAACTTTCTTCATAAATATCCTTTTTGGTGTCTGTCACCACCATGACTGCATCCACGGCAGGCTCCTTCCTCCTGTGTGGTCTGTCCTTAGGTAGAGGTAAGATTTTGTCAGACTTCTTGGGGATTGGTTCCACCACATCTGGTTTTCTCTATGCTCTCAGGGAAGCATGCTTGGAGGGGGAACCGCCCAGGATGTGTAAGAGCGCACACCAAACACCTTCAAAAACACAGACTCCTCCAGAGAAAGGTCCCAAGAAAGGGCTGTGGCAGTCCAGCCCCTGTGCTGGCACAATAATTCCAGAAAATTGTCAAAGGAGGACTCTTCTTTATTGAGGTCAGTGTCCTTGGTGAGAGATTTCTCTGGGGAATCAATGTGCTTCATCTTACAGTGGCTATTCCTGTGACTATCACATACTAGAGAATCCAGAGGGGATATAGAAGAAGCAGGAGGCCCTGGAGCCAAGGTTATTTGTAGGACAGTAGGTGTGGTCTGTCTCGGAGCAAAATGATGCTCATCCACAGATCTAGATATTAAAGATGGGGAGGAAGGCCAGTCACTGTCGAAAACTCCATCTCAGACCTGGAGAAAATCCTTTCTACGGCATCAAATGCTGAAGCCAAAGCTGAATAACTAAAGCTGACACACTTTGGACCCAAATGACCAGAGTGAGAAGCCAGTCCTGACTGACCTGACTTGCTCCGACACCGTGACCAGAGCTGAGACTGAAGTGTCAAGGCCCTGACGGGGAGGTATGGCAACAAAATTTGGATGGTCAAACAAACCTAGAACCATGGCCACGAACTCTTGGCTCCAAGGCACTCCAAGCTATGAAGTGGCCAGAGTCAGGAAGACCAAGAAAGCAGTTGGTACTTCAAGCGGCCAAGCCGTTAAGAGTCCATCTCAGTGACAGCATATCAAGTGAGCCCATAAATCCTAGAGCCAAAGGGTCCAAAGGAGGAAAAGTGAAGGATGTTGTCAAAATCCTCCTGTACTGGAGCCAAGGCTGCAGGAAGGAGCCCTGACTGAATCTTGGCCTGCAAGAATGAGCTGATCAGCTGCTCCAAATCCGATGATCTCAGACTGCCAACTGAACAGGAAGACCAAGTTGACAAGGTCACTGGAGGGCTTCAGTACCCTTCTTACATAGCTTTGCTTTGACAATCAGATCCAGACTAGAGAGGATCAGATTTGAAGTAGAGAAGGGGAAGACTCATGCAAAAGCTTCTTTCAAGTAACTCGAGAGAAAGGGGAATGTAGCCTATTCTAACCAGCCCCAACCTCAGCTAAAACATGAATGAGGTTATTGATTTCCCTGAAGTTAGTGCATAGAAAATTGGTTCTGGGTGGACAAAACTGATCCTGGCACTACAGCGGCCGGTGAAGCTGAAGATCGGTGGACAGTCTGGTCTGCCTGATCAGAAGGCCCAAGGGGCCAATCGCTTGCTGTCCTTCTTGTCTTTATCCTGGACTTTCAGGTCCATCCCTCTTTTCCCTGCTGCAACCCTCATCACCCTTGTCAGATTCCATCATCAGTGATGGGGAGGGTGAAAGAGCAAAAGCAGATGCAGAGGGCAATAAGCCTTCAAAACCAGTTTTGCTTAGTGCTCAATAAGCCCCCGTGCCTCACATCTAGCACAAATACTGATATGACAAACTAAGGCAGTTGATGCATCTATTGTATGCATCCTAAGATGGCAGCTTGTGACCACAAGACATGCATTTCTTAAAATTTTTGTCCTTCTCCATAGCAACAAGGACAAGAAAACAAGATAAACCTAGGAACAAAAAGCACACGACAGTAAAAATAAGCAGCCACTAAACTAACTTTTTTTTCTTAATATAAACACTAAAATTGCGGGAACACTGCAGGACTCAACAAAAAGACTAACTGCATTTGAGCAATACTACCAACAAACCTAACTAATCCTAAACTTACTACCAGTCAAACACAAAGTGCAGGGGAAGGAAATAAGGAGTAAAATACCAGCCTGGTAAATAACATGACAGAGCTCTTCAATCACATTATAGTTCCCTTCAAGGAGGCAAATGAGATCTGTATTAAATGGGGTGAGCAGTCTATTATAGGTAGGGGAGGCAGAGCTTTGGAGTTGAAGTATTTGAGAAAGACCAGCATCGAATTTGAGTTGAATCCTATAACCCACATGTTGAAGCCAGATGTAAAAGACAACACCGGCTCACAAAGATCTTTGAAGTGTCCCTCTGAATCTTGAGAATGACCAAATATACATCATTGGAAAGGGTGGAAATGCATCTGTTCCCCTGGTCGACTTGTAAGGATTCCTGCAACAGAATCTGATTAGGTGTTTTGTTATGAAAGCAGGTGAACACTTGAGGTGCTCTCTACAATTAGATCAATCCCAGAAAGACTGTCTCATGTAATTTTCAATAGTAAGGGCCTGTCCTGGTCCTGCTCAACTTGTCTGTCCTTATATATTGTTCTGATGGAATACAAGATGCTTGGAGGATCAAGAAATGGTAAAGTGCTACCTCCCAAGCTACCATAGCCAGCTGGCAGACAGGGTGAGAACTGGTGTCTCAGTGCCAATTGAAAATGGCAAATAAGTCTGGTGGTGTCTTTAAGCACATGCAAGGTCCTGAAGACGTAGGATTAAAAAAAAAAAAAAAAAAAAATTTATATATATATATATATATATATATATATATATATATATATATATATATATATATATATATATTACAGCATGTATCAAAACATTCCAATGAGACCCATAGGCCACACCTTTTTGCCCTCATTGAAACTGCTCCACCCAAGCAAAATCTGAGGTATTTGTTAATACAGATTGTGCTGAGATATGAAGGGGAAATTCTGAATTATGTATAGTCTCCCCTCATGCAGTTCCTTCTCCATAAAGCCCAAAACTGCAATCTGAAGTTCCAGAAGATGATAATATTGGGTCCTCATGAAACTTGGAAACCAAATACTGTTTGATGAACTCAAAGGAGTTTTGAATATGTGTCTGGCCTCCCAGACTTATGGAAGGACATAATCCATGTTAAAAGACTTACAACCTTGGGGAAAAGGCTCTACAAAGATAAGCAATTTGTCTAAATAAAGAAATACAAAAATGCCCAGAAATCCTCAAATGTCTATTCCAGGAGTTATGCTCTTTGTGAATATTCTGATAGCTGTGAATCCAAAGAGTTATACAGAAAAAAAGTCAGGGTGACCTAGACAAAGAGAATCTGAGAAAGAAAGGATCTAGAAATTGTCTCTAGGCAAGTTCTTCCTCTGATATCAGAAATAATCTAAAATAAATGCCTTTGCCCCTATGACCTAAAGGCACTAGATGTATAATTTGCAGGATTAGCATGTGACTGCAAAATGAAAGCGTGAGACCCTGTGTCTGTGCCAGAGATACAGTGGCAGGAGGGGAGGAGGAGGAAGAATGCAGGTATAGTCATTCTAAAGTTGTACATCATCCTGTTTTCTGAAAAGTTTCTGAAAAGATCCCCCGTGTTTTGTTGAAGTTGATCCCCTCCTGCCATCTCTTCCTTGTTGCCCTGTTTGCCAGAAGTAGCCAGGGACCGTATTTGAAGGGAGAAGAGGATCTATTTGATGGGGTAGCACAGTGGTGCAGAGGTTAACATTGTTGCCTCACAGCAAGAGGTTCTCTGGTTCGATTCTCAGCTAGGGTGCCTTCTGTGCAGAGTCTACATATCCTCCCTGCGTTCGTGTGGGTTTTCTCTTTGTGCTCCAGTTTCCTCCCACATTCTAAAGACATGTGTCTGGAGCATTTCTCCTGGGGCCTATGCTGAAAATGGGTGCTGTCCAAGTCGGAATTTCCTGGTAAACAAATGTTAAATAAAATAAAATAAATAAAATTTATAATGGGGAAAGTGAAAAAGTTTAACTCCCTGAACTAGTTTCCCACTTCCATCATATTGTTTGAGAATCTGTGTAGCAAAAGAAAACATGACTTCACCTAAAAAAGAGTTCAAAATCTCTATTTTAACTTCATGTGCAAACTTTTGGTTATGTACTCAGGCATACCTCCTTAAGACAGCAGCAGTGGCCCTAGACGTTGTAGATGAACAGTTACATACACTCTTTAAGGGTAACCATTTGAAATGTCGGGACCTGCTACAGCGAGTCCCAAAACATGGAGACTGAATAGCCAAAAGCGAAGTTAGTTGTACTAAGTCCAAGATGCTATTTTCTCAGAAAATTCCCTTTTTTTCAAAGTATGGCAATCTCAGAGTTGGTATATAAAACTTCTGGGGTGCATGGAGTGCAAAAAAAGTTTTAAGAAAAACAATGATTTTCAAGATGCGCTCTTCTCCTGCATTTCTGGTCTTTCATTTTCAGCTTTTCAGCATTCTGAGTGCAGATATTTCAATAGGGAGCCCTCTTTGGGGCATGTTTAGAGAGCTGATGAATATTACAAATAAAGGCAATTCAGAAAGGATGTATCCTCTTGAAGGTAGATTAGTGTAGCATTCCCTTAAATGTTCAGCACAACAAACTTCTGCATATGTCCTTGGTAATTGAGAATTATAAAACCTAAAGAGGCTGAAGAGTAAATTCTCTAGCCAAATCTAAATTATTACCTTCTATATCCACTGGAGGGGTTAGGATTTACCAAATGCCTATTGCCAGCTGACTCTGATGTAGACACTGCTACAGGATAATAAAGAAGGTAAAAAACAAGAATTTGTTAGCCTGGAAAATTTTAGAAAGTCTAAATGCCTTTTTAGGTACTGAAAAATGAGAATCTGGATTACTGCAGACAGTATTAAAAGACATCTTCCAAGGCTGACAAAACAGAAGTAATACAAGTAACACATCAAACCTCAGATTGTAATAACTCACAGTATCTTCTCATTTCAGGTGAATTTACACTTTTCCCACATTAAATACATAATAATCCTAGAAACAGGCTCAGAAAAAGAAAACCACTCCAAGGGAAATGGGCATATGCTATCCCCAGAATCATAGTCCTGGTCTTTGGAATCCACAGGACAGTGAACTCTGTCTCTATCAATGTCAGACTCTTCTATCTTCAGAATTCTCTGTATCACAATAGTGCTCTAGTAAGGATTCTTTTTAACTCCAGGACCAACTGCCTGCAATAAACTCCAGGCTAAGCATCTTTATGTACTAAAATATATAATATATAAGTGTATCCTCAGAGAAACAATGTCTAACCATTTGTTCCTTTTTTCCTAAGTAAAGTATCCCTGGAAGAAGACAGATTGGGGGATGGCTCTTTATCCTGCACAAAAAGGTATATTTCCTTGGCTACCCCCAAGAAGAATCCTCAGAAGCATCACTCAAACACAAAAAGAAAGATGGTTTTCCAGTGTCCTTATCAGACACTGGAAGAGCCAAGAGCGATGTGCCTGGCCCCCAGTTCATAACTTTTAGTTATGTATTTACCATAACTTTGGATGTATGGGATCCATCTCGCCTACATTCATGACAGATGGGTTCGGAGCCGATCCATCGGCTCCGACTCGGCAACTTATATACTAGCACGAAGTCTCTCATTGGCTGGGCTATACCCTATCCCAGGATGCACTACACCTGCTTCCCCAGATCTTGTTTGTTCGCTTTCATACACCCATGTAAACACAGAGACACTATAAGTCACTATAACCAACTAAAGTTCTTCAAGAAAGAACGCCAAGAAAACAGTGACTACAACTCCTCTAAATCCAAATGGCAGGGGGAAGGAGGGTGGGTACTTATGAATGTAGGCGAGATGGATCCCATACATCCAAAGTTATGGTAAGTACATAACTAAAAGATGTAATGGGATCCTATCTACTACATTCATGACAGATGGGACAGCGTCCCTAGCACCTACATCCCGGTGGCTCATTGAAACACACTCCTGAGAACCGTGGAACCAAAGGAAGCTCTGCCTCGAGAAACCACATCCAACTTGTAATGAGAAATAAAAGTGTGCGGAGAAGTCCAGGTAGCCGCAGCACAAATATCATCTATGGATAATTTGGAGTGAAAAGCTACGAAGTAGCCATTGCCCTGGTAGAATGAGCCTTGATAGGAAAGGGAAGGTCTTTATTGGCCTGTGAATAAACAAAGGTGATACAGTCTTTAATCCATTTTGATATGGAGGCTTTAGATACTGGTTGACCCAATTTGTTCGCTGCAAAAGAAACAAACAATTGATTTGATTTTCGCGTTTGAGCGGTTCTATTCAAATAAAAACGTAACTGTCTATGCGTCCAATTGATGCAAAGTATATTCTGCGTTATTGGAGAATTCTGGGAAAAAACAGGGAGTTCTATGGTTTGTTGCAAACAGAAAGAGGAGGCCACCTTTGGAATAAATGCAGGGTTCAATTTCAATGAAACTCTATGTTTGTGAAAAATCAAATAGGGAGGATCAGAACAAAGAGCTTGAAGTTCTGAAACTCGCCTAGCAGATGTTATGGCTACTAAAAGGCCGTTTTCCAAGACAGAAATTTTAAATCACAAGTAGCAGCTGGTTCGAAAGGATGGGCAGTTAGGGCAGCAAGAACCATATTCAAATCCCAAGGAGGAACAGGATGAGATAAAGGAGGCCTAAGGAGCCAAGCCCCTTTAAGGAACGCCTTACAAAGTTTGTGAGACATTAATGAAGGTTCAAATGAGGCATGAAAATTAGAGATTGCCGCTAGCTGAACCTTAATGGTAGAAACTGAAGAGCCCGACTGAAAAAGGAAGGCCAGAAAATTCAGAACCTCCGATACTGGAGCAGTGAGAGGATCTATACCTCGTTCTTGAGCCCAGAAGGCAAACCTTTTCCATTTACTGGAATAAAGTTTGATGGTGGAAGGCTTATGGGAAGAAGACAGAATGTGGACCACATCCGGCGAGAGAGCATTATCTCGGACTAAGGATGGAAGTGGAGTAACCATGCTGCCAACTTCAGGGACCTGAGAGATGGATGAAGCCGTCCTGACTGATGAGTCAACAGGTCTGGCACGGATCCAGAAACCATGGACCTTCTATCGCATGCCTCTGTAGGAAAGGGAACCAAACTTGACGAGGCCAGTGCGGGGCAATCAGAATCATTTCGCTCTCCATGTAAATGGCCTTCTGTATCACCCTCGGTAGGAGGGGGAACGGAGGGAAGGTGTAGAAGACCGGGGCCAAATGTGAGTCAGAGCGTCCTGGGAATCTGTCCCTGAGAAGGGAACAGTTTGAAGAACTCTCTGCATTTCGCATTGTGAGGGCTGGCAAACAGGTCGCAGCAAGGAAGACCCCATCTGTTGAAGATTTTCGCAGCTATACTCTGATTGAGGGACCACTCGTGGGGCAAGAGAATGGTCCTGCTTAATCTGTCCAATCACATTGGACTTCCCCGGTATGTGCGTTGCCATTAGAAAGCGGTTGGTAGCTACCACCCAGTGCCAAAGTCTCATGGCTTCTCTGCATAGTGGGTAAGACCTGGTACCCCCTTGTTTGTTTATGTACCATACTACCGACATGTTGTCGGATAGGATAGCAATTGGACCCTGTGGGAGAGCGTGATGGAGAGCTTGGAGTACCAATAGTACCGCTCTCATCTCCAGTACATTGATATGCAAATGCGTTTCCTGGATCTGCCATGTGCCTTGGACCGACCTGTCCAGGTAATGACCCCCCCACCCTACCTGGGAGGCGTCCGTGGTCACAGTGGCAATGGGACGTTGAGGAATAAAGGATCGCCCCTGGTCGAGATTTGACTGTAGAAGCCACCAACGCAGATCTCGACGGCAACTTTCCGTGATTATGATTAAGTGGTTCAAGGGCAGTTCCTGATAAGACCATTGAACCGACAGTAGCCATTGTAGAATTCGCATGTGAAGTCTGGCCAAGGGAACTAGAAGTATCAACGCCATCGAGCCCAACAGTTGTAGGATCCGATGGGCCGGGGCTCTTTGTAAGTGAAGGCAGGATTTGACTTGATCTTGTAAGATCTGAATTCTTGCTGCCGGTAAAAAGGCGCGCATTCTTTTTGTGTCTAAGTCTGCGCCTATGAAAGTAATACGCTAAGGCTGTAGTACAGATTTTTGCAAATTGAATGTGATCCCCAAGAAACGGCCCAAGGTGAACGTGGCTCTGAGCGCTTGGAGAAGTAGATGCTCGGAGGTGGCTGTAAGGAGCCAGTCGTCTAGATAAGGAAACACCTGGAATCCCAGACTTCTCAGGTGAGCAGTTACCACTGCCAGACACTTGGTGAACACCCTGGGGGCTGTGGTGAGACCAAAGGGCAGTGCTCGGAATTGGAAATGACTGGCTCCGAGGCGGAAGCGTAAATGTCTCCTGGACTCTTGAGCTATGGGAATATGATAGTAAGCGTCCTGGAGATCTATTGAGCACATCCATGCATCTTTTTCCAGCAAAGGAAGAATAGATTGAAGAGTGACCATTCGAATTTGGACTTCTTCTGAAACGATTCAATGAACTGAGGTCCAAAATGGGCCTGAAGTCCCCTGTCTTTTTTGGTACCAAAAATAATTTTGAGTAAGTTCCTGATCCGATCTGGTCGATGGGGACAGGCTGGATGGCTCTTTTTCTAGCAGCTTTGAAACCTCTAATGCTGCCTGATCCCGCTGACTGGGTGGTACGTCCGGGATTTCCCTTAAAGAAAGGGGGGGTTTGTTGAAGGGTATGATATATCCTCCGGTAATGCGAAGCACCCACCAATCGCTTGTTATGGATTCCCAAGCTTGTGGGTGCGCCAGCGACCCCGACTGGCTCCGGAGTTGCACAGTCGGGCAACAACTCAGGAACGCTGGTTGTATGAAGAACCACGAAAGGAATCGCGGTCTCCAGAGTTACGGGGGCCTCTGCCACCTCTGGGGCGTCTTCCAAATCCCCCTGCCTCTGGAGGGGGAATCACTAGGTGGAGTAGAGAAAGACTTTTGGGATTTTTAAACCACATTTTCCCTCCTCTCCCAGCCTTGGGATAAGGCCTGGAAGGAGCGGAATAACGGGCCCCAACAGCAGTCAAAGTCTTGCCCTCCTGCTCGCACCGAGTTAGTGTGTCCTTCACCTTGGGTCCAAACAAAGATGACCCATCAAAGGCGTCGTGAAGGAAGACTTGAAGGCCTCCGTGAACACAAGCGTAACCAGGCTTGTCTCCTAAGGGCAACGCCTGTTCCGCAGCTCTACTCGCTCCATCGGCCGCATACGAGATGAGCCGCATGGACGAAGTTAACAATAGAAAAAAGAGTATTCATCTGTGCGCCAACAGTCGAGGCCAGCGCTTCAGGTAGATTACCAACAAGGGAGTCATTTAGCTCTTTGAGAAGATCCCTTTGGAGCCTTGTAAAATGACATAAATAATTCAGCGACCGTAAGGTAAAGGCCGCTGAGGACAGGGTACGCTTCCTGTACCTATCCATACTCCTAGAATCCTTATTAGGAGGATGAATAGACGTCGAAGCCTCTGCCACGTCCTGCTGTGTGGCAGAAGCCACCACCAAAGCATCTACCGGTACACCCTTTGTGAGAAATTCTTTCTGGGGGGGAACTGACAAGAATTTATTGGGCCTCGTAGGCACCGGTTCCACGGAATCAGGGTGTTCCCACACCCTTCGAGAAACCAAATCAAGGAGTTCATCGGGCGGAGACACCCAGGAGGCGGAGGCTGGGCCCCAAAGGCCTTGAGGAAGACCGACTCCTCAGCTGAAGGGGTTTTGGCTTGCCAGTCACCTCTCTGTCTCAGAATCTCCAAGATATCTGAGAAGGAGATATCATCCGAAGATGATTTGGGGACCCTTCCGCGTCATCGAGGTCAGTATCCGATGTAATAGACTCATCTTGGGAGTCTACGTGCTTCCTCTTACACAATTTCTTCCGTGGGGGTTCGTCCGAAGCAGTTTCGGACGGACCGCCTGGAAGAAGAACCCCGATTGGGGTATCCTCAGGCCCTGGGCCCCGCTGCCGGGGGGCTGCAACGCAACAGAGGCACCAGTCTCCAAATCTAGGGACGGTGAGGTAGAGTCTAGTTGAACCGGCAAAGGCATGAGAAGTCACTGGTCTAGAGGCCACGATGGCACTGGGAATTCCAGCAGCCGATGCTCCGAGAGGAAGACTAGGCACCGAAGCACCTAATCCCAAAGTATTCCCCTCGGGCCCGGCTGTAGAGGTCGCAGTACCAAACCCTGAACCGGAGGACAGGGTAGGAAGCATAGTCGGAGCCGAAAAGCCTGATAGGGGTCTCTGCTCCGACCGTATGGCTCCACCTTGCTCCACCACCACCGGCTCCAACAACTCAGAGGAGGTTGGAGGAGGAATCAAGTGTGTCGGGGGATCGGCTCAAGCAACCTGTGCAGGAGCCGAGACCATTTTAGCAAACACTGGAGATTGGAAGAGCCTCTGTAAAACCCTATCCAGGTCCGAATCTGATAGTCTCGAGGATTTAGAGGAGGTAGACACTCGAAGACTTTCCTCTTGGCTCCGAGAGAAGGGGACCAGCTCAAACGGCTCCAATACTGTCGGCGCCGACTCCACCACCTCATGGACCACCATCGGCGAAGAAGCCTTCTTCGGGCCGAGGGGAAGAGTCTGAGCTGCACACTTCCACCGGCTCGAAGCCATTGGAGCCGATGGGGTGATTCACCTCTCGATACTCCAACTTGTGGCTCCGAAGACAATGGAGCCGAGTAGGAGGTATCGAGGCAGACTTCGACCTCGGCCCCGAAGTCAGTGGAGCCGAGGAAGAAGAGGTCAACTTTTCTTTTAGAAGTCGGCTCCGACGGACTTGTCGGAGCCGACGATCTTTCTTTGGAAGCAACAGGAGGATTCAAAGCTTCCTCAAAGGAGGGTTTAATAAGCCCTTTAAAATGAGCTTGTTCTTACGTTCTTGAAGAACTCTAGCAGAAAAGGCATGACATACGCTACAAGTCTCCTGTAGATGTTTCGGCCCCAAACAATAAACACAAATTGAATGGCTGTCTGTTATGGACATTTTATAACTGCACCGAGTGCATTTTTTAAACACTGATTTTTGTTCTTTAGACATAGTACAGGTACTGCAACAAATAGAGATTACCACAAAAATTAAGCACTATAAGAAGAAAAGCGCCAACTGAAAAGCGCGAGACTCACTGGCGCAAGCACCTAGAAGAAAATTACCTCAGAAGCAACTGACAAATAAGTACAATGGCCCAAAGCCCTCTAATTTAAACGGGCTTGGCCCGAAAGACAAAAAACCACAAAGGGACTTAAAATAAACAGTACAAAGGACTTTTGAACTAAATAGTACACAAGAGTAGGGCAAGGGCCCTCTAACTCAAACGGGCCTTGCCCGACTGAAAAAAAGGGACAAGTACCAGACGACACTCAAGCACTTAAACTTCACAAATAATATAAAGAAGCTGTTAAAACAGCTGTTTGATTAATATATAGCAAAAAACCCCAAGGTCAAGGACCAATAAAGGTAAAATTAACTACTTAGCTCCAGCCAAGTCGAGACCACGTCCAGCTTGTAAAGCGGCAAACGAGATCTGGGGAAGCAGGTGTAGTGCATCCTGGGATAGGGTATAGCCCAGCCAATGAGAGACTTCGTGCTAGTATATAAGTTGCCGAGTCGGAGCCGATGGATCGGCTCCGAACCCATCTGTCATGAATGTAGGCGAGATAGGATCCCATTACATCATTTATTTATTTGTTTTGTTTGCTTGTTTACCGGGTAATGTCTGACTGGGCATGAAGCCCATTTCCAGCGGAGGCCTGGGGAGAAAAGCTTCATACATACAAACAGACAGTATTAAACAATCAAACTGAACACATATTAATCAACAATGTACAAAGCAAGTCAGTAAAGAAATTACTTGTATAACAATAATTAGCAAATAAAAGGAAGCTATGTACTCACCATAACGTTCCATCTGAGTAGTTGTACTTCATTTGTCTTCAACCTGTGGGAATACGGATCCGTATCGAATCTGAGCCGGCAAAGATTACTAGTATCAACTCCAAGGTCCAAACTCCTCCCCTTAGTCATAATACACCCTCCTTACCTTCCATCCCCAGATCGAGTTTGCTGAACTTACAATTATAACCAAACCTGATAACATACTTGTGACCTATACTTATAGCCCATAGGCTGAACATACCCCAAAGGTCTGGGGGAAGAAGGGAGAGATTTGTGAAGACAAATAAAGTACAACTACTCAGATGGAACATTATGGTGAGTACATAACTTCTTTATCTGAAGTAGTTTACTTCATTTGATCTTCAACCTGTGGGACAGAGTCCCCAGCTACTAAACTTCTGGGTGGCCTTCATGGAAGGATATCGCGGAGCCAAGGGATGCTCTCCTTCTAGATGTCAAATCCAATTTATAATGGGAGATAAACGTATGAGATGAGGACCAAGCAGCTACCAAGCAAATGTCATCCAAAGACACCCTACACCAGTAAACTGCAGATGTAACCATGGACTTAGTGGAATGAGCTTTAAACTGACCTGCAGGAGACATGCCTTTGTCCTTGCAGACTTCCAAGATGCATGAAGAAATCCATTTAGCTATCATGACCTTGGAAATAGGTTTGCCCAAAAAGGGTCTATAGAATGAAAAAAACAATTAATCAGACTTAATGAAAATTTTTTGTCCTGTGTAAATAGAATCGTAACTGTGAACACCCAACATGTGTAGTTTGTATTCCATCTTGTTGGTAAAATTGGGAAAGAACACAGGCAAATTAATAGTCTGATTAATATTGACTGATGATGCCACCTTAGGAAGAAAGGAAGGACTGGTTCAAAGGGAAACAATCTTTATGAAAAATCATGCACGGGAATTTTATGGACAAGGCCTGTAATTCCGAAACCTTCCTAGCAGAGGTAATTGCGACCAGAAAAGCTGTTTTCCACGATAGAAATTTTAGATCAAGAGTAGCGGCAGGCTCGAAAGGCGGGGCGACCAGAGCTTGGAGAACCATAGTAAGGTCCCACAGGGGGACAGGATCCTTGACGGGGGGGGGGGGGGTGTAGCAAAAAGGTGCCTTTGATGAAGGCTTTACACAGTCTAGAAGATGCCAAGGATGCAGAATTCTCACCCACATGAAATGGCAGCCAATTGAACTTTTACAGTAGAAGAACTAGCTCCGTGCTGGAAAATATCTGCTAAGAAATCAAGCATAGTGGAAATAGGAGCCTTGAAAAGATCTAAACTCCTCTGAAAGGGCCAGAAAGAAAAACGTTTCCACTTGCTGCAATAAACATTTCTGGTTGAAGACATGAGCAGCTACCAAAACAGACTCAACTGAGGAGGAAAATCCGGGAGTCCTAGCAATCACAGGAACTGGAGCAGCCAAGCCATGAGTTTCAAGCTGTCCAGATTTGGATGAGGCACCCCTGATGGGTGTGAAATCAGATCCTGAAATGGATCTAGGATCCAAGATGGAGCCAGAAGGTGAGACCAAAGGAAGGGAAACCATACCTATTGAGGCCAGAAATGGGCAATGAGAATCACCTTTCTACCCAGTCGACAAGCTTTCTGCAGAAACCTTGGGATGAGAGGGACTGGCAGGTAAGTATACAGAAGACCGGGAGGCCAAGCATGAACTATAGTGTCTCTGGGGGACCCCCCCCCCGGCGGGGAGTTCAGAGCAAAAAAACTGCTGCACTTCGTTTTGGAAGGAGATGCGAAGAGATCGCAGCAAGGTTGACCCCACTCACTGAAGATTTGTTCCGCTACTGATGGATTCAGAGACCACTCGTAAGGAATCAGAATGGTCCGACTTTGCCAGTCCACTATAATGTTGGACGGTCCCAGAATGTGAGTGGTGATAAGAAAGTGACCGGTGGAGATCGCCCATTCCCACACTCTCATGGCCTCATGACAAAGGGGATAAGATCTGGTCCCTCCCTGTTTGTTGATGTACTGGACTACCGACATATTGTCTGACTGAATAGCAATCGTCCCCCGAGGAAGAAAGGCATGAAGGGCCTGCAATGTTAGAAGGACCGCCCTCATCTCTAGGACACTGATATGCAAACTGTTCTCTATGAGGGACCACAAGCGCCTGTCCTGCCCGAAGAGTGTCCCCCCACCAGAGTTGAGAGGCATCCGTGGTCACTGTGGCTTGGGCCGGGGCTAGAACGAAGGGTCATCCCTCCAAAATACCCGGAGAGCTCATTCACCATATGAGGGACGACCGACACACACGACTTAGGTGGATAGGATAGGTTAGTGGTAAGTCCAACAAGGACCATTGAACCGCCAAATCCACTGAAGAATCTGCATGTGTAGTAGGACACATGGAAGATGAGTTATGGTCGCCACCATCGAGCCTAGGGTCCTCAATACAAATACCAGTGTCAGGAGATGAGAATGGTAAATTAGAGAGACATGCATCCTGAGGTTTTGAACTCTCTCCGAGGTCAGGAACACTTTGCCCTGGAGTGTGTCTATCCTGGCACCAATGTAGTCTATCACCTGTACAGGCTCTAGTACAGATTTGGATGCATTGATAGTGATACCCAAACTCAGGGCAAGTGTTATAAAGTATTCCCTGGATTGGGAAAGTAGATCCCTGGTGGGAGCAGTGAAGAGCCAATCGTCCAGGTACAGATAGACCTGAATCCCCTGAAGCCTCAGATGAGCCGCTACCACCGCCATCACTTTGGTAAACACCCTGGGAGCTGTGGTGAAACCAAAGGGTAGGGCATGAAATTGGTAATGATTGGCCCCTAGCCGGAAGCGGAGGAACCTCCTGGAGCTTCTGTGCATCTTTATGTGATAGTAAGCATCCTGGAGATCTAACGAGCACATCCAGTCGCTCTCTAGCAGGTATGGCATGATGGACTGTACTGTGACTATCCGGAACTTTTCTTTGGCCACTGACAGGTTCAGGGTAGAGAGGTCCAGAGTGGGCCTTAAATCCCCCATTTTCTTTGGCACCAAAATGAACCTGGAGTAGAAGCCTGATCAGGACTGATCTGGGGGGATGGTTTTGGTGGCTCGTTTTCCTAGCAGCTTGGAAATTTCCTGTGCTGCTGCCTCCCTTTGTGTGGGTGGAACATCCGGGAGGTGTTGGAGAACCCACAAAGGGGATAGAATATCCCCTGGATATGATTTGCCGCACCCAGTGGTCCATTGTTATGAACTCCCATGCCACTGGGTGCAAGGACAATCGTCCCCCAACTGCCTCCAGAGTACAGCAGTCGGGCAACTTCTCAGGGTTGCTGCCCGGGTCTGTCCAAAAAATGTTCTTGAGACCCAAAGTTTCACGGACCCCTTTGGCCTCTGGGCCGGCATCCATTCTGTCTCCCTCGGCCTCTGGGAGAAGAAGTGCCCTGAGTGTCCGGGGAATACAGAGAATTCCAGAACCACATCTTCTTTTGCCCTCTCTGGTTCTGGGAAAAGGACATTTTAAGGTTAGAGAAGCAGATCCCAATGGCAGACAGCATCTTCCCGTCCTTCTCACTCTGGACTAGTGTCACTTGATGGTCTTACCGAACAGAGTCGAGCCATCATAAGGGGCATTGGCAAAGACACCTTAAAGGGTTCAGTAAATGGGCACAACCTGAGCCAGGCATTATGCCTCATGGACACGCTGGACCCAGCCACCCTAGAGTCGCATAGACATATTCACTACTGCTCTCAAAGTAGCCATTTTTCATGGAGAACAAAGCTTTGTCCTCCTGCGACATGGACTTGGGTGGAGACTCCTCCAGCTCCTTCACCAGGTAGCGTTGGAGTATCATGACTTGGGCCAAGTAGTTCAGCGGCCTTATTGAAAAGGTAGCTGAAGCAGACACCTGCTTCCCTAGCCGGTCCATCATCTGAGACATGGTCAGGAGGGTGGACCGAGGAAAGTACAGTTGTGTACACTTACCATAAATGTGGATGTTCGAGTGTATTCACTGTTTCAGTTATTACATTTGGGTTATCTACCTGCAGGTAGTCCTCAGCTGGCCTGATTATCAAAGTCTTGGGTCCCTGCGTCGGATGCTGTCTCTTCTTCCATGACGTCAGGTAGTCAGGGGTATAAAGCATGCAGCCGAAGCCATTACATCAGTTTTTCTTGCCCCAGATGTCAGGTGCCCCCATAATGGGAAGCAATTATATACAAGGTTACACCTCCAACAAAAAGCAAATACACCAGAAAGCTAAAATACAGTAAAGAAGAAGAAAGGTATAGCCAATAAAAGTCAGGGGGGTTGGAGGGAGGGTAACCAGGACTGCAACAGTGAATACACCTGAACATCTACATTCATGGTAAGTGTACACAACTGTACTATGTTTTTCATGTTCCACTTTTGCAGTCATTACATTTGGGTAGATTCCCAAAGCTAAGGAAAGGAGGAGGCAGTTAGAGAGCATTAGGACCAGCTATTAAGCCCTGCAATACTGCACTGGCAAAACCAGCTCTGGATTTAGAAAAAATAGGCAAGTGGTAATGCTCGGTGATGGTATGTACAGAGCTCCAGGTAGCAGTTTCTAGGATGTCCCTGGTAGGAACACCTCTGAGAAAGGCTGTTGAAGTAGATGCAGCCCTGGTGGAATGTGATCTTATCCCCTTGTGGGGTATGTTTTCCATGGTGTTTATAGCAGAAATTAATGCAATGGTCTATCCACTTAGAAATGGTTTGCTTTGAAACTGCTTTCTCCTCTGCCCCTGCAGCAAAGGCAACTAGCAGCTGTTCAGTTTTCCTGAGAGGCTTAGTCCTGTCCAAATAAAATCTAAGTTGTCTGTGCATGTCCAAAGAATGCAGTATTCATTTTCCTTTGTTCTGTGGATTAGAAAAGAAGGTTTGGCAAATGAATTGACTGATTAAGGGCCACACTGGATACCACCTTGGGCATAAAGGAAGGATTGGTCCTGAGGGATACCCTGTCTTAATGGAAGATGATGAAAGGCTCCACTGCCATGAGGGCCTGTAATTCAGACACTCTTCTTGCTGAAGTGGTGGCTAGAAGGAAGGCTGTTTTCCAAGAAAGGAATTTCAACTCTGCAGATGCAGCTGGCTCAAAAGGCGGTAGAGTGAGCTTTTCCAATACAAAGTTAAGGTCCCGGGCTGGAGTAGGGCTCTCCTGGGTGGTCTTAAATTTTTGGCCTCTCTGAGGAATTGTTTCAGCAGGAGGTGAGAGAAGAGGGGTGGCTCAGTATTGTAATGTGCTGAAATGGCTGAGGCATGAATTTTAATAGATGAGAAGGAAAGGCTCTTGTGGAGCATGTCTGTTAAGTATTGAAGAATATGCGGTAAGCTGGGCACTGCTGTGCCCATCCCCTGAGTCTGGCTCCAGGAACAGTATCTTTTCCACTTTTCAGCATAGGATTTTCTAGTACTAGGCCTCCTTGCCTTCAGAATGACATTCAGCACTTGCTTACTGAGGGATGGTATTGGAGAGCTCAGGTAATTAGCCAGGCTGCAAGGTTCAGGGTTTGAAGCTGGGGGTGCAGAATATGGCCCTCCTGCTGGGACAGCATGGAATGGGTCTGAGGCAGGTGCCATGGTTTCAGCAGTGACATACTGCGTAAGAGAGGGTACCAGTGTTGGCGTGGCCAGTCTGGTGCAATGAGAATTGTTCTTGGTTTGTCCTGTTTGATCTTTAGCAGAACTTTTGAGAGGAGAGGCAGCGGGGGAAAGGCATAAACTGAGAGGCTTTCCCAGGTGAAGGACAGGGCATTCACTTTCCAAGATTGTCTGTGGGGAGTCCTTTTGCAGAATTTGTTCAATTGGTAGTTCTGAGGGGATGCAAACAGGTCTATCTCTTTTGTTTCTCAAAATGTTGAATATCTTTGGTTCCAGTTTCCACTCATGTGGGTCCATGAGATTTCTGCTTAGGTCTGCCAGTGAATTTAGCTTGCCTGGCAGGTACTGAGCTTGTAGTTGCACTTGGTAGCTTAAGGCTGTGTTCCACACAGCCATGGCTAGTCTGCAGAGAGGGTACGAGTGGGTTCCCCCCCTGCTTGTTTATGTACCATATAACAGTGGTGGTGTCTGCCTTTACCAATAATTGTCCTGGAAGAATGTGGTCCTTGAAGGCTGTCAGAGAATTCTGTACAGCTAACATTTCTTTTTGATTGATATGCAGGTGCATTTGACTAGGGTTCCATTTGCCCTGAATGTACTGCCCTGCCAAGTGAGCCCTCTATGCATAGTCTGATGGATCTGTTGTTAGGGTTTGGGCAGCAGGGGGTAGAGTGAATGGCAGTCCCTTGTTGTGGTATCAGGCCTTTTCCCACCAAAGGAACTGTCATTATACAAGGAATGATAGGAAACATTGATTCCAGGTCCTGAGAATGTTGACACCATAGGCTTTTTAGATACCATTGTAGTTTCCTCATATGCAGTCTTGCATATGGAATTAGTAGGATGCAAGAGGCCATGAACCCCAGGGCTTGCAGTATTTTCCTTGCAGATAGCTGGCTCCTTGTGGCCAGTAGTTTGAAGAAGGCTGTCAAATAAACTTGTTTCTCTGGCGTGAGGTAGGCCATCTGGGAAGTTGTGTTCAAGCTTGCTCCCAGGAAAACAATTTGTTGGCAGGGTACTAGGTGAGATTTCTTTTCGTTTATGGTGTACCCCAGTGAGGTTAGCAGTTTCTTTACAAATGCCAGATGATTTAATAGTATGTCCAGGCTTTCTGTCTGAATTAGACAATCGTCCAGGTATGGGTATATTTGAATATTTCTTTGCCTGCAGAATGCAATGACTGGAGCTAGGCACTTTGTGAATACCCTGGGCGCAGTAGATAAGCCAAAGGGCAGTGCAGAGAACTGATAGTGCATGTAGCCTGCTCTGAAGTGTAGGTATTTTCTGCAAGATTCCCTTTTTGGGATGTGCAGGTAAGCTTCAAATCCAATGTTGCCAATCAGGCATTTTTGCCTAGCATGGGAAGCAGCTGATGAAGAGCTAGCATTTTGAATTTTGGGATTACCAAAAAGGTGTTTAGAACAGACAGGTCCAGGATAGGATGCCAGGAGTTGTCTTTTCTGGGTACCAGGAAAAGTCGAGTAAAACTCTTGTCCCCATTCCTCTGCTGGGACAGGTTGAATAGCCCTGATACTTAGAAGAGAGAGAACCTGCTGTTGAGCCTCTGCCCACTGATTTCGAGGTAGGTCTGGCCAACTGTTTGGGGTTGGGAGTAGGTCTGGCGAACTGTTTGGGGTTGGTAAGGAGTGGAAGTGGAATATGTATCCTTGGGAATCTATATTTAAAACCAATTTGTCTTGGGTAATGAGTTCCCAGTTTTTTGCATGCAGGGCGATATTTCCCCCCTAAGGGAGAAGACAGCCGAGCAGGGCTTGGAAGGTTTTTGGTTAAGTCATCATGACAGTTTACCATAGGGGGGTGTCGTACTACTTCCAGCTCCAGCTCCAGCCCCCCACTGCTTAGGCCTGTGGGTACCTTGAGACTTTAGCCTAGGTGGGTCTGCTGTTCCTGGGTTTGGACTGAGAAGGCCTGGAAGAGACAGAAAACTACCAGTTCTTAGAAGGCCAATGCTTACTAAATCTGGGAGGCTGTACTTGCAGGAAATCTTTAACAGTTTGCATAGATTTAGCTTTTTCCTCCATCATTTTAAGAACTTTGTCTGCTTTGTTGCCAAACAGGTGGTCGTGGTTTAAGGGAGCATTCAGTAATTTAGCTTTAACATGATCTGGCAAATTTTGCTCCTTAAGCTAAGCATGCCTTCTAAGAACAGATACAGTGACAGCACACCTGCAAAATGCTTCTAGAGAGTCAAAACCACATTGCAAAGTATGTTTACCAACTTGTTCAGCAGAATGCATTAAATCCTGTAATTCTTTATTTTTAGCACAGTCAGTCAGGAATCAACATCATTTTCTGTTTAAGTAGTCCAATAATATGCTGCTGATACTTAACATATGAAACTGGCAGTTTAAGGTCCTAATGGCCAAAGTAGCAGAAGAGTATACCTTCTTACCCCATCCTTCCAGGGCCCAGAAATCAGAGGGGGTAGGGTTTTTGGCAGTAGTAGCCTTAATGCCTTTGGGTCCCTGTGAAATGGTCTCTGGGTCTGCAGTAAGATTCTTAAAGAGGAACTTGTGAGAGCCAGGTACTCTGTAATAGCTGTCAGGTTTCCTGGGAGCTGGAGGTAAAGTGTTTGGGGCCAGGCTAGATTCCAAGAAGGCGTAATCTACAATGTCCAGTACAGGAGGGACATCTAAAGGCCTGTGTTGAGGTAGGAGTAAGAATTCCCTAAGCCTCTTTTTGGAGTTAGAGTAATCCTGCCTTTCCCAGCGGAAACGCTCCCTAAGAGTGTGCAAGGTTTCATTAAAAAGAAAAATCTTCTGGAGGGGAAGCAGAGGGTATGGAGTCCTCTGCATCAGAATCCTCATAGGTAGATAAGGTCAAATCCTGGTAATCAGAAGTAACAGAAAGTTCAGAATCCTGATCAGAAGAATCGGAAGGAAAATCAGTTCTAGGTTTCTTATAGGGAGAAGGCTGGCTTCCTCTAATTAGAGTAATAAGGTCTTCAGCCATTCTTATCATTTGTTTTTTGGCATATGGGCCTGACTGCGGTTTGGACATCGGTTTTCTAAGTGTGGGTCGAATTTTAGACCTTGAAGAAGAAGATGGCATCGGTTTGAAATGCAAGTCCGTAGGCCTGAATACACCCTCAGAAGCTGGTGCCTGCACAGTGGCTCTGGACCCATCCAAGGTAGAGACATCCACAGGTTCCACAGTCGAAAAAGCATCTTGCAGCATTCAGGACTCCTAATGGGTCTCAGGAGAGATCTGCGAATCTGAAGTAGCAGATATCAGGGGCTGTGAAAGCGCCTCACTGAGTACCGGCAAACTAGCGATTAGCTTAACGGAAGTGTCGTTGGCAGCTTTGGACCTATGTGGTCTGTCTCTGTCTTCTTTACATTTTTCAGAATGTCGGTAGTCGGATGGCTTACCAAAGCCATTTCTGGATAATTAAAACGAGTACCAAAATAGTTTGCTGCAAAAATGGACCAACAACAAATAGTTCGAGGATTGAATAAGGCACAAAACCGACAGCGAGGGACGTTGTGGTCTGGGCCTAGGCAAGGAATGCAGTATGAATGAAAATCTTTATGTGGTATTTGCTTTCCACGGGTAATACAATTGTTAACTTTTACTGACATTGGTTTAGAGCAAGAAAAAGGATTCCTAACAGGGTACTAAGCTTTTTTGAAGACTTCTGTTCTGAAACTCGAAAATGAAAATTTCAGGAATCGGCCAACCGGCACTTGCGAACTGCTTCAGGCACCGCACATCAAGAAAGACGGATGTAATGGCATCAGCTGCATGCTTTATACCCCTGACTACCTGACGTCATGGAAGAAGAGACAGCATCTGATGCAGGACCCAAGACTTAGATAATCAGGCCGGCTGAAGCCTACCTGCAGACAGATAACCCAAATGTAATGACTGCAACAGTGAAACACGAAGAACATCTTTCCTGAGATACTTCCCTCTTCGTGGCTGTTGCAACCACCAAGGCATCCTATGAGGGGCCCTTGTTCCAGGAAGGCCTGTCTATAGGGGGGGACAAAACCTCATCGGGGTGTTTGGGGATCAGCTTCACGGTATCAGGTTCCTTCCACATCCGCGAGGTGATCAAATCCACTAGAGTTTGTGTTCTTTGTCAGGGACTCAGGGGAGTCCAAGTGCCTCCTCTTACTCGTAGGCTTGCGAGGCACATCTCCCATAGGGCTCTCCAGGGAGTGCTCACAAGCCATCTGTTCCTCTGGGGGAATCATCTGGGGCCCTTCGGGCACAGGTTGTCCCTTTGGTAAGAGGACGGGGACCGTAGACAGAGCCGAGGGGGTTTGGATGGAGCCAGAGGGGGAGGTCAGGGGCCTCAATCCAACAGAGAGGACCCATTCTACCACATCAAACACTGAAGGATAGTGGACCTCCTGTGAAGCCAATAAGGAGGCCAGTCTCCACAGGTCTGATGTGAGAATTGGAGTCGGACCCGAAGTGGCCGGAACTCTGAGAAAGGGAACCTGGACTGACATCGGGGCCGATGGTAAAGGTTCTACTCCCTCAGATCCAACCCCCAGGCTCTGGCTTCGAGAGTGGCTCAGATCTGAACTGGTCGAATATGAGATGTTCAAGGCAGCTGCCAACATCGAGGACATGAGGACTGTCAGTGCAGACACCCCAACCAAGGCCAACTTCAGACCTGAGAACTCCAAAGCCAAAGATCGGCTCGAGGAAGGAGTAATAGGCTGAAAAAAAGGAAGCAAGCTGCCCCGTCCTGAGGGAGGGGGGCTGGTAAGACCCCCTTCTGGATCTGTGTACGGATAAAGTGCCTCATCATCTTATCAAGATCCATGTCCAAGAGAGAACGGGTCGACTGTGACGAAGCCACAAACTCCGACCTGGCCGGTCGGGGAGCTGATGCCCGGGAGACTGGGTGTGCCTCCTCCGGCTCCGGGAAGAACCTTTGGGACCGGAGCTGAGAGGAGTCATGGATCCGAGCAGACTTGCTTGGTGATGAGAGGTCCAGAGACCATCGTCCTCTTCTCCTTCGTCCTCGACTCTCTCCTGCTCTCTACCCCTCCTCTGCTCCACTACCACAGGCTTAGAAGCGGGAATTTTAGTCCCAGCCTGGGAGGAAGGGGAGGCCAGAGGCAGAGAAGCAGAAGTGGCAGTCACAGCAACTGCAGTGATTGAAGTCGAGGACAAGGAGGGAGGATTAGTGGCAGGAAGTAGCCCCTTTAGAGCCAACTTGGTCTTTCTGTCCTTCAAAGCTCAGGGGTTGAATCCCGCACAAATGGTACAATCAACATTGAGGTGGACCACACCTAAACACAAACACACAGAGTGTGGCCATCCACTGGGGAGAGCTTACGTACACACACTGTGCATCGCTTAAAAATAAGCTTTTCAGCCATCTCTGAATAAGAAAGAGAAAAAACAAACAAAAACTTTCTTCGTAAAGATTTAACACAAACCCAATCACCACATTAAACTGACTAGAAGGAGGGGGCACCAGAAACCAACTACACTAACTAACAACTACTACAAGCCCACATATGAAGCCAAAGTGATGGGAGGGGAGAACGGGTACCTACACTAATCTGAAACGGCTAATTTAACAAAAAATTATTGAAAACTTGCAGTCAAAAAACACCCTGCTAGCTGGAGCTCTAGAGACATGATGTTTCACAAATCACAGCAAACGAGATCTGGGGATGGAAGGCAAGGGAGGTGTATTATCAGTAAGGGGAGGAGTCTGGAGCTCGGAGCTGATGTTAGTAATCTTTGCCGGCTCGGATCCAATATGGACCCATATTCCCATAGGCTGAAGATCAAATGAAGTAAACTACTTCAGATTTAACAAATAAATTAACAAATGTAACAAAAAATGGCACAGTTAGTGATAAAAACTGGCCACATGAGTTAATAGTGAGGACAGTGTGATACAATAATTGCAAGATAGAGAAATGCAGTCTACATGACAGTTAAAGACAAAGCAGTATACGTGTATACATTGCTAACTGAAACGGAGTGTAGCATCAAGATAGCCTTCAGCAGTTAACAGTTGTAGCTGTGAGAAGGAGCTAGTTTAGGGTAACGTAAGGGAGTAGTAGGTAGCTTAACCAGGAGTATGGCAGGTACAGAGCCAGTGTTTTGCTAGATTTTCCTTAAGGAGGCTTTTAAACTCATGAATACTGGGTTTTTACCCATAGGTTGAGGAGTGTTCTACAGTTTGGCAATTTTATGGGAAAAAAGGCCGGTGCCCTGTTTGTTGTGGAGTTGCATAATCTTTAACAATAGTTTATTTGAGGATCTTAGAGCTCTGGGATTGCTGTTGGGTTGGACTAAATTAGTGAGTGCCGGGCCGTTGTTAGGTTTGTGAATTACATTGTGGACTATGAACAGTTGGTTAAATGTTAGAAGGTTTGGTAGTTCTAACCATTTAAGTTTGGAGAGTACAGAGCAGTGGTGGGTTCTGTAAGGGTGATCTGTGGCAAACTTGCAATTTTGTTGTAGAATAATTCCATATTATTTCGGTCAGATTTACGAATGTTTGTAAATGCTAGGGAGCCATAGAGGAGGGTGGAGAGTAGATGTGTGCGGGCAGTGGCTAGCCTGGCATTGTCTGTAAAGGGTGCCAAGTTTGGAATGAACCTTTTTGATAAACCTTAGGTTATCATAGATTGTGACACCTACAAGTTTGGCTTGGCTGGTGGGATCTATTTTGGTTCTATTTGTGGAAAGGACAGAAAGTGGAGTCGGACATGTTTTGGGTTTATTGTAATTGAAGACAACCTGGTTTTGTTGGGGTTAAGTATGAGTTGATGGTTAGTGAGGTAGTTTTCAATGTCCTGGAAAGATTTTTGCATTGTTGTTTGTAGGTCCTGGGGTGGGGGTTGTGCAGATTAATGTAGAGTCACTGGCGTACTGGACTATGGCAACTGGTTGGGATGAAGAGCTGAGGTTTTTAGTAAAAACTGTAAAGATAAGGGGGCCAAGTATGGATCCTTGGGGTACACCAACAGTGATGGATAGAAGGGGGACAGGGTGTTCTCCCATTTGATGGCTTGCTGACGGTTAGAGAGATAACTATGGAAACAGGACAGGGCTGTTATGTTGAGGCCATGGGATGACAGTTTATTTAGTATGATTTGGTAGAAGACGGTGTCAAAAGCTTTTGACATGTCAAGGAATATAGAGGAGACCATTTGGTCTCTGTTTATAAGACCTTGAATGGTGTTTGTGAAAGATAGCAGGGCAGCACTGGTACTATGTTTTGGCTTAATGCTGTGTTGTGAGAGGGAGAGGAGTTTGTGATTAAGGAGGTGGGCAAGGAGTTTGGAGTGAATGCATTTTTCTAAAATTTTGACTAGAGGGGAGAGTACAGCTATGGGACTGTAGTTAGTGAGATCCCTTGAGGGGTAGTTAGATCATTCAAGGGGCTGCCTTTGTGTAGGGGAGTGATGTGGGATATTTTCCCACATATTTAATAGTTTAATAGTTTCAACATGGGAAGAAGCAACACCAGAGGAACTCTGAGGGATCAGTGGAGGAGCTAAGGAACAACAGCCCTTAAAGCTAAACAACACACCTGATACACTTGTAATAGGTGACTCTATGGTCAGGCACACTGACGTCCCGCTCACCAGGCTGAACAAGGAGAAGGTCACGGTGAGCAGCCTGTCGGGCGCTAGGATCCGCCACATAACACAAGCACTCAGGTCACTTCAAGGCAAGTACAAATATGACTTAGTCATTGTCCATGCTGGTGTGAAGTCCTGAGACGTACCTCCCTGGACTACATGGAAAGAGACATAGAGGAGCTCTCTGAGCATGTAGCCCAGGCCGGTATGACCCTGACCTTGAGTAGCATCTTACCCTCACCAAGAATGATGCCACAATATGAAGACAAGATGATCAATTTCAACAACTGGCTTAAGTATTGGTGTCATTCAAAGGGGATCCAATGCCTGTCAGCCTGGGATGATATGCTCGACAAGCCACGATGCTTCGCTAAGGACGGCTTGCACCTGTCACCCCTGGGCTTTCAGATACTGGCAAAGGCTCTTGCTACCCCCATAGTGCCTTTTTTAGGCAAGGCTCAAAAGACAAACCCACCTCCATAGGTATCACAAGGGATAAGAAACTAAGAGTAATGCTACTCAACGCCAGAAGTCTAAACCTCAAGATGCATGCACTCGAAACTCTCCTTAGCATGGAGAACATTGATATCTGTGCAGTAACAGAAACCTGGTTCAGGGCTCCCGAGAGCACCCCAGCACTACCATGTTATACCTCATACCATGCTTTTCGGCCCCAAAACTTGGACCGAACTACAAAAGGAGGGGGAGTATCAATATTCATCAAAGATACCCACACCTCCAGGTTGGTGGCACAGCACAAAGCATCAGAGACTATCCATGTGCAACTAACAGTGGGTAAAACTGCCTTCCAGTTTATAGCCTGCTACAGACCATCCTCCCAAACCCAGGAACCCCACTCGGCCTTCCTGAGAACACTGGAAAATATGAAGGTCTCTCCAAACACCATTATATTGGGCGACTTCAACTACCCAAACATAGACTGGGAGCATTACTCTAGCTCCAGCACCCTAGCCCAAAGGTTCCTAGAATTCATAAACTCAAATGCTATGGAACAACTTGTTACCACTCCCACAAGAGGGGAAAACATACTGGACCTGATCATCACCAACATGGGGACTCTATGCTCCAGACCAGAAGTGTATCCCTCACTGGTAAGATCAGACCATAAACTAATCCAACTGGATATTCACATCCCGACCCCACCCCCTGCCCAGAAAATCACAGTGAAAAACTTCTCTAAAGCAAATTTCACACACCTCAAAACCGAGGTGGAATCCTTCAAAGCCCCCGGGCCTGTGGAAAATACGGCCCAGACCGCAGAATCCTTTATAAATGCATTCTATGAACACCTTCAGGAATGCATGGATCATGCAATCCCAAATAAAACCAAGACCCAATCCTCCAAAGGCAGACATCCTGTCTGGTGGACCCCAGCCATAAACAAACTATACAATAGAAGGAGGAAGCTACTACATGATAGAGCAAAATCCCAAAAGGAAGGCATCTCTGATCAGTATTAGCAAAAAATACGGGCACTCATAAAATCGCCTAAGGCCAGCTTCGAGAAAAATTGCACAGGACACTAAGGATAATCACAAGGCTTTCTTTAGTTATGTTAGGAACCTGGGTGGGAATTCCCAGATATGCTCAGAATTAGTCCAAAATGACAAAAATACACCGAACCCACAGACATTGCCAACATCCTAGCTGACAGGTTCAGCAAACTTCTCCCCTCTCCCACCAAAAGGGCAAACATCTATCCCAGCAGAGTGCTGACCCCCTGCCATCTCAGAAGCTCCGGTAAGAGCCACCTCTCCAAAGCAAAAACACCGCAGCAATGGGACCAGAAGGTGATCCCGGCTGCGCCCTACATGAACTCCAAGAAGAGCTAAACCCAAACATAAAACTACTGTTCAATCTCAGCCTTACTACAGGATATGTACCCAAAGAGTGGCGTACAGCAACAGTGGTCCCTCTCCACAAAGGTGGTGCCTCAACGGACCCTGGAAACTATCGCCCCATAAGCCTGACTAGCTTGGTCTGCAAAGCTATGGAAAGGATCATCATGGACCTCATAAATAAAGATATTGGGGACCTACAGACACTGGATCCTACCCAGTTCAGCTTTGTTAAGGGCAGATCCTGCCTCTTAAACCTGGTCGACTTCTTTAAAACCGTCACCAAGGCCATTGACGAAGGGAAGGTGGTCCACACAGCCTACCTGGATCTCGCAAAAGCCATCGCTACAATACCCCACTTGGGCATTATAGATAAGCTCATCAGCTTAAATATAAACCCCTATGTCACTAGATGGGTTGTAAAACTGGCTCAAGGACAGAACCCACATGGTTAGAATTGCTGGAGCCATGTCAGACTCCAAACCAGTTACAAGTGGCGTCCCACAGGGCTCAGTCCTGGGACCTCTCTTGTTCGGTATATATTTCTCGGAGGTACAGGCCAACACGGAAGGACTGTGGCTGACCAAGTTCGCAGATGACTGCAAACTGGGCGCCATAATCGACTCTCCAGCTGACACAAGCATCCTCCAAAAGGGCCTCATAGAAACAGACAACTGGAGCCAGAGCCATGGCCTCAAGCTAAATGCCAAAAAGTGTATAGTCATCCCCTTTGGCAAAAAAAAAGTGCCCACAAATTACCACATAGGTGGTAATCCATTAAGTACAGAAGAAGTAATTAGGGACCTGGGGACCCAAGTTGATAGCAATCTCTCATTTGACAACCACGTGGCCAAAGTGGTTAGAAAAACATTTTATATAGCCCACCTAATCATGAAGGGATTCACATCTAGATAAGGGGAGGTCATCGTGCCTCTTTACTCATCCTTCATCAGGCCCATAATCGAGTACAATGCCCCTTTTGGGATGTGCCTTACCAAACACCTGCAGCAACTGGAAAGACCCCAAAAGTACCTCACTAAGAGGATTAATGGGCTCAAACAGATGCCATATGCTGCCCATTTAAAGAAACTCCAGCTCTACTCAGTGGCATACCGCCTGCTCAGAGGCGATCTCTGCCTGACGTATAAAGCCATGTCCAACCCGGAATTAAGGGACATGCTGCACCTCAAAAATCCAACCCCCATCGAGCCTACGCTAGAAAAGACTTGAACCTCAGCTCTGAAATAAATAGGACATACTGGAGGGACAGATTCATAACCCAGAGGCTCCCTTCACTCTGGAATAAAATCCCAGTCCAGGTTAGGCAGAGTCCCTCATTGACTCTCTTCAAGAGGAATCTTGATGAGTGGATGGGAGATCATAGGTTTACCCCGGGTATCACTTCTGTGTCACTGTTAGACAGAGGCACAGTATACTAACCTCGAAAAAGGGCATAGCAAAATTAATTTAAAATGGGTGGCGAAAGCCAAACATACTCTGGCTAGGCTTATAAATGCTCTAGGGCAGGTAGTCTAGTATGAACCTATGAACCTATGAATGGTCTCTACAGGACCCCCCCCACCAACAGCTGCTGCACTGATTGAGCCTGTGGTGACAGCAAGGACTCATCTTTAGTGTTTTTTTTTTTCTTTTTAGACACAGTAGAAGAACCAGCAGAACTAGTGTGAGTATTTGTGCTTTGACTGCGGAAGAAGCCAGTATCCAGTGCTGGAAAGAGTTGGCCGGAAGGTACGTTGTCCCAAAGTGTATACAAGCTACACATACCCATTTAAAACCAAGGAAGATGAACAAGCAATCATAAAAGTCTTGATTCATCAGTAGATCTTTTCCATGTACTGTTGTGACTGTAAATACACTCTCAGTAAATTGCCAGAAAGTACATAAGTACTACAATGTCCACAGTTTTAACACTCCTTTTAAGTGCAACATGAACATTTAAATTCAAAAGCTGCAGAACCAGCAATCTTTTAACACAAAAACTGGCCCCAAGAAAAGAAAGAAGCCTCTGAACCTAGTAGGTGGTTCCTCACAGGAAACTTCTGATATTTAAACAAATACCAGGTTTCTTTAACAAATGCCACTTTTAGTAAAAAAAAAAAATAGAAAAAATATGCTCTACTCTTAAAAAGGACAATGAATTTTGTGTGTGGAAGCGTTCCCAAAGGGACTTATCTGCCAGAAATGAAGCTGCAGACAGACTGCTACTCCTGAGAAGCCCCTTAGTTGCTTCCTGTGAGGTGGAAAGAAAGTGCTAAAATCATTTCCTTCTGGCTGTAATTTATCGGATTGGTGATGACCAATCAGCAGCCAGCAAGAAGGAATGGGAAGGAGACGGCGCTTTTGAAGAAGACTGGTTGTTGCTATCTTAGGCAGAAATCAACCTAAATTGAGCAAAGGCTACTACAGCTGTGTAGATGATGAACGTCTTCTAAACAAGGTAATACAATCTTGTGAAAAATCCTGCTTGCCACAACACAGTAAAGTTGTATGTGCATATCATAATATTTTAAATACATATACAACAAAAATATGTTAAAGATACTGACAGCACATTAAGCTAACATATGACGCTTTCTACACATAGTCCACACAAATTCAATACAATACATGCAACTTTAAAATGTATGACAATCAAGGTTCATTGGTTCACAAACTGAAAAGTTAGGTATGAACCCAGCAGTTAGATCTGGCTCCTAAGAAATAATTAACTCAGTCAATTTACCTTCTCTTTTTGATAAAGATCTGACAGTTCTTGAATGCGCTTCTCTTTTTCAAAGATTTTCTTCTGTAACTGCTGCAAAAATGAATTGAAACAATGACAGAAATTATTAACCATGTTAACAGTAGCTAACAAAAGCTGGTGAATGTGAAAATTAAACATACTGAGGAATTTAATCACCTTCACTATCAAAAATTAGCCTCAACACAATCATAGTCAGGAATCGTTGGCTTTGACATCAACTCATGGGTACAGGCAAGCACTTAGTTTTAAAGCGTAGACACTGGGGTAAATGAACATAGCTAGTCAAAAAGATTTTCAGAAAGTGAAGACATTTGACTGACTGTTAGACATTTGCAGTGCACAGCTAGAAAGAGCTACAAAGAGAAACAATTACCTCCCCCCACCAGGATTGACAAACCTAACAACAAAGAAAGCACCTTAGACTGGATTCTAATAAATAGTCGTCAGCTAACATATAAAGTAGGTACCCTCCAAGATGACATTAGTGACCACTCACTGACCTATATAATTAAACAAAAGATAGATATTCCCAACCCAGCCATATACAGAACTATATGAACCAACAAACATTTTAACTTGGACAGCTTCCAAATAGAACTTAGGGCATTTGACTGGTCACCCCTAAAACACCTCCAACTACAGGAAGCAGTGGTATACTTTAAACATCAAATTCTTAGAAATCCTAGACTACCATGCCCCTACTCGCTCTATTAGAAATAGGACTAAAACCGCTCCATGGCTTACAAAGGAAACTAGGCATAAAATTCTACTTAGAACTAAAATCTGGGCCAAATGGTGAACTACTAAAAACCCAACTGATCATCAAAAATTTAGACAGCTGAGAAATGCTACTAAAAAAATCAATACTTTTAGATAAAAGAAACTTCCGCTTTCAACTCCAGCAAACTCACCAACACAAACCACAAAAGTTCTGGATAGGTATCAGTAGACTCTTACATCCAGATCACTCCAAAACACCAACCCCATCAGGCACCACCCCACAAGAATCTCAAGCAAATTGCTGATGCCTTTAATACCTTCTTTACTGAGTCCATCCAATCTCTTGCTAATTCTCTGCCTCCTATTAGCTCTAGCCTGCCTTCCTCCGCTACTAGCTTACTTCCTTCATTTCATTTACAAAGAGTTCCAACATCCCTCATCTGTACCCTTCTTCAAAAACTCATACCATCCACCACCTCAGCTGACCGATTACCAGCAGAATATCTGCAAATAGCAGCAAATGTTGTAGCCTATCCTATTTCTGTCCTAATAAATAGAACCATAATGAAGGAACCATCCCATCTATCTGGAAAATGTCCCATGTTATACCACTACATAAAGGTGGTAACTCAACTGAACTCTCAAACTTCCGTCAGATAGCCTCACTCTCTCCTTTAGCAAAAATTATGGAAAAATGCATCCACCAACAACTACTAAGCCACCTACACCAAAATAACTTACTAGTTAACTGTCACAGCATGGCTTCAGGCCATTCCACAGTACCACCACTGCCCTCTTATCCTTTTCTGACTGCATTAGCAAAAATTATACTCTATCCTGTGCACTCTTTATCGACCTCTCAAAAGCATTCGATATGGTAAACCACCAGCTACTTATGAATATACTTAAATGCCTCTCACTAGATACACAGGCATTGCAATGGTTTAAATCCTACTTAGAAAATAGGCAACAGGCTGTACTCTGGGATAATAATCTATCCACCCACCTTCCTATTACCCTTGGTGTCTCTCAAGGCACTATATTGGGCCCTCTCCTATTCTCAATTTTTATCAACGATCTAAATGTAAAAATTCCTCAAGCTACCTGCATACAATATGCAGATGATTCCACATTAATATACTCCACTACTTCTTCATCTGAACTGCAGTCCCTCACCCAAAAATTGTTTAATATAGTAGAAAGCTAGTTCTTACAGAGCTGCCTTCTCCTGAACCCCACAAAACGAAATTATTGCTCTTCACTGCTAGCCTCACAGTTAAGACGTTGCCTGTTTGATTCTCAGTTACAGCGTCTTCTGTGTGCCGACATGCGTGAACGGGCATTCCTTCGTTGATGATTGTGCATTAGGCCCGGCAAGCCAACACGTAAAACTCTACTGCCAATCATTAGCGGACAGGAGTTCTGCTGTGGCGACCCCTAACCAGGAAAAGCCGAAAGACACAAACAAACAAACAAACTGCTACACAAAAGTCCTCCCCAATAGACTTCACAGTTATATCTAATAATGGCACTGTCATATCTCCTGACCCAACCACCAAACTCTTAGGAGTAATAATAGACCACAACCTTAACTTTGACACTCACATCAACACTACAATAAAATCAGTTAACAGAAAACTAGGCTCCCTCTATAAGATTAAACCCTTCCTTACTCCAATAGCTAGAACTACTATTGCCCACACCCATCTTATCTCTACTCTCCTCTATGCCTCACCTATTTATACTAATCTGTCAAAAAACAACCTCAACAAACTGGCAACCTCCTATAATAACATTGCCAGAGTTGCCACTGGCTCCCCATTTAGAACCCACTACTGCCATTATCTGAAACAGCTAAAATGGCTGGAGCTGCATAATCAGCTTCAATTTCACCAACATATTTTCGCCCACAAGACCCTTTATCATCCTAGCAATACTCCAATACTTACAAGCCTTATCACCCCCTACAAAAATCTTGCAGCCCTTTGCTCAACAAATAAATTTCTTGAATCTATGCACAAATCCAACAATAAGGCTGAGGATTCACTGTTCTCCAACACTGTGGGGAAAACCTGGAACCTACTTCCCACTAAACTCTCATCTCTTTCTTCAATGTTACTTTTCAAAAAGAAACTTAAAGTGTACCTTAGAACTCACTGGCTATGCCCCTGTACTAACCCAGACTAACAATCCCCTCCTTGCTATGTGCACTGTATACTTATTTCACTATTTCTGCATTGTCTAGATCTTTCATAAACCACAGAGAGTATGATCTGTTAAGCTAAACTAAAGTCTGTATGAACTTAGTCTTTTTAAGGAACCACTATAGGGTATGAACTTGCATACCAAGCTATCAACTTTATGAACGTGTCTCTTCCTTATAAATATATATTTTTTAAATATGTTAAGTAGTAAGATTACTAAGTTGCTATGTAAACAATTGCATTCTAGTCTTATATTTGTACTGTACCTGAAGTTATCATCTGATAGTGGAGCTTATCTTCACGGGCCTCTACTGAAAATGGACATATATTCAGTTGGACTAGCCCAGTAAACAAATGTAAAATAAAAAATAAAAAAAAAGTTAAAACAGCTATAAACAATTTCAACAAATTTTCGGCTTAGGGCAGCATTGTTATTTTGAATACACAAAGAATGGCAGAATTTCAAATGGATCCTCCATCAGTTCCTGAATGATATGCTGCAACATGCCAGTGAGTACATATATTTTCCCCGTCCAGCTGAGGCCAGAGACAGAACTATGCAGGAATTACCCTGTAGCACACTAGCTTGAAGTCCTGAGTGCCATAGACTGTACACATGTAGAAATCAAAGCACCACCGAGGGAACAGGGAAGGGTGTACATAAATAGAAAGGGCTACCACTCTATTAACTATGAGGTCATGTGTACCACTAAGGGAATTTTGCTAAGGGGAATATCCAACAGGGTCATTTACTGGGGATGCAGGTTATGCACTGGACCATGCTGATGACGCCCATCAGAAATGCACACATACCAACTGAAGAATGCTATAATAAGGCATCCACTCAAACAAGAAATATCATAGCACTTGTGTTTCGGCTGCTGAAGTCCTGGTTCTGGTGGCTAGATACATCTGGAGAAGCCCAGCAGTACAATCCCCGTACATGTGCTGAAATATTCACTGCCTGTGCCATGCAATACGACATTATCCTGAGTAAACAGCTTCAGCAGGAACTGCAAGGGGAAGGGCCACACAAACCACCACTACTGGCAAGGTCATCACAGCCACGTGCAGGTGAGGAGTCAGTAGGGGAACCAGCAGCCACTGTGGGTGAAGGCAGACATAGAAGTGCACAATATGGCCTTGCACTGGCCAAGAGGCAATGGATAGCACACACAATCACCACCTAAGGGGCTAAAACCTGCATCCTACACACATGCATACAGTAACACTGATGCCAGGCAACACTCACAGCCTTCACTTACTTATGTAATGGCTTTGTACTGCTAGCACCAGACAGAGTCAACCTTGAACCAAAAGTCTTGGAACTACTGGATTTCCGAGGTAAGAGTTGAACCTGGAACAGAATACAAATGGATGGCATATCCTTGCATACTGATATTTGGTAATGTAAGTATAAAGTGGGTGATTTTTTTACAGCAATTACATCAAGATGTGACAGCACTGACTTATGTGAACACATGTTCTCTATCAGGTATTAAGCCTTATGTCTAAAATGTACACATTTTCAATTAATGCCCACATTTTGACCTCATGTGTTTGTAATGGAAAATCATTAATGAGTGAAGTTAGAAAATAATGACACACATTTCAGTTTCAGATTTCATATCCCTCAGAACAAACCTAGAATAACAGGGTTTGCATTATTATTTTTATCAACTGTTTTAAGTTTTTAAGACCACAATGTTTAAAACTCTCCACATTGCTGGACCTTTGTCATATTTTTATTTATAGCCTGGTCCGGCTTTATTGGTCTAACAGTTTGACAGGCATGTACACATTACAAAAACCTGTAAGAAAGCACTACAATTTGCAAACCAGCATCACAAAAACATATATACTAAGCACTTAGTCTGCTATGCACCCTGAGCATCAGACAAAAGACTTGTGTATTCCTGAATCCAAAAGACAGAAAACAAGGATATGGCACAGTTATCATTTGCACAAGGTGGGGTGGGGGTAGGAGGCCTAGGCCATCACAAAAGTTAGTGAGTACATGTGAGTAAGTAAGAAAAAACAGGCAGACATTTGGATAAAGTATAAAATGACCACTGAGACAGAAGGATCTTTAAGCCTCATGGCTGACCCATTTAATTGTTGTTTGTGTGTGTGTGTGTGTGTGTGTGTGTGTCTCTCTCTCTCTCTCTCTATATATATATATATATATATATATATATATATATATATATGGGCACTCCAGGTGAAACTGGTGTGTGAGTGTCAGCAAGACCACAGCCAAACTCTGTGTTAGCTCTACATCCTGGTATGTCAGACAGGTGTGTGCATTGCATAGTAGAGGTGACACTTCATAGTCATCATCTCTGACCCTGAAAACTGGCTCTGCCAGGAGTTGCACTGGCACATCTATACCCACAGTCAGATGCACTGCTGCTACTTGAATGTGACCGATGTCTGCTGGATGAGCTCTCCTCACAAGTAGGCCCAGGATCACAACCCCATGGCCTGCCACGCCTGAGTGTGGACACCTCAACCACTGATAGAGTAGTGGAAGTAGTGCCACTACAGGAGCATGATTGGGCACAGTCACATCGTCTAACCTCAGATGATATGGCTGACCTATGCACATGTGGATGCAGTTTCTCTCCAAGAAGACATTCCATCAGAGAAACTGCCTGTTCCAACGTGTCACTCATCTGAATCATTCATCCAATCCACTGAATCAGAAAAATGGTGGAGGCAGTCAGGCATGTCAGCCTGTGCCTTATCTACAACCCTAAGCATTTCCTCGGAGGCCCTACTGGAATGAGCCTGCATCTCCATGATGCCCCTAAACGTACTTCGAGTGGCATGGAAAGACGCACCTGGATCAGGTGGAAGATGGACAGCAGGCCTCCTCCGAACAACCCTCCTGCATGGCACCTTTTCCACACTTTGGCTATGGTCAGAGTCAACAGGCACTGAAGCCACAGTAAACAACCACATTACCCTGATCAAGTGCCTCACCCTCCATCTGTCCATTATGTGAGGACTCACTGGAATGAGTTTGCGTAGACCTACTGGCTGTATCCGATGGAATTACAGGTGGTGGCTGAATGTCAACCTCAGTGTCAGATTCAACCTCTGCACCTCCAACTGTGCCTGTGTCTGGCCACCATCATCATCATAGTCTGCTGATACTCTGACATCAGGGGGTAAGAGTCCTACACTTCCTGTCAGGATCACCTGTGATAAGCAACAAACAAAGGAAAAAAAATAATAGCTAAACTAGTAAAGTTCAATATACGCTAACAAACACTGGTTCCACTATCACAGACAGCACAGCAATACACACACAATGTTCACACCCACCTCACACATATGGATAAGTGAATATTTCTGTGAAATTCTCATCAGTACTGAAATAAAAATGTTGGCTTACCATGTGCAGATGACTCCACACTTGCTAGGGAGTATGGTCCTGGAAGACGGTAAGCAAAATGTAAGGGCACCATCATCATAAGAACAATAACACAGGAGAAAAAAAATTGGCCTTTAAAGGTCTATTAACAATACATTTAACTGAAACTTGGGTGACACATCCACCCCAAGCCCATGTGTAATGAACCAGAATGTGGTGTTAACTTTATGAATCTAAAACTAGTCCCTCCCAAAAAAAAATATTAAACCAACTTAAGTATTGCTTTCAATATTTTAATATACAAGAAATATTTAAGAATTGACATAGGTAAGCCTACCTCCTAGGACATACTTGTCCTCACAGAAACAGCAGCACCAGCATCAATCACATGCTGTTGTGCAATTTCCACCAAGCTCTCTGGATCCCTGACAGTGGACAGGAAATTGATTTGGTGTCAGTGGTGGCTCTGTAGCAGGTCCACTCCATGACAGACAGCTGTCCATGGTCCACTGCAGCTGCACTCCTCTGGGCTGATGGAATCATGTCAGTGGCCCTATGAAGGCACCTGATAATATGTCCGTTTGCATCCCCCAACAGTGTTCACATCATTCACAATCTGGTTCCAAATTTGCATTCTTTCAGACATATCCCCACATCCTCTCTCAAGCAGAAAGACACCATGTTGCTGAAATGCTTCGATGATGACGTCGTTTCCAGGGTCACTAAAGGGAGAGTTGTTGGGATTGGGATGCTTCGGTGCCATAGTACAATGTGACATAAAATGTAAAAGGATACTGCAAATAAATATCACATAAACAAATGTCTTGATTAGATATGACACATATTATTAGTTTTTCAATATTGGCGACCGGAGAAAAAAAAACTTTCAAGTTATTCAAATATTTAAAAAAAAAGGGTTACGTAGCTGTAACATATCACAGTCACACACAAAGGTTTGATCCAAGGCAAAGAGTAACAAGAGTAACAATTGCAAAGCAAACTTCCGTAAAAACATCTTGGTTGTGGCAACACGGAGATGGAACTTGGATCCTCCACTGCCAAAACAACAAGCAAATGACATTTCTGTACCAAACAAAGAAATAAAACATCAGTGAATTGTTATAAGTGCTATCATATGATCACAGGAGGTTACTAGGCTACTGGTCCTGAGGCCCTTATAAGCCTAGCCAAGAGTTTAGCCCATGTTTAGACAAGTCAACAGTATAGCCCCTATTCAGCAGAGACACAGGTGGAATTCCCAGGGGTGCATTTTCATTTCCCATCCAGCTATCCAGGTTGCACTTAAAAAGGGATAATGAGGTACTCTGCTTGATGTGGAGAGGGAGTCTATTCCACAGATGAGGGAGTCTTTGGGACACAAATCTGTCTTGCCAGCAAGTCCTATTGATATCACAGACCAGGTTGAGGTCTCGCGTATGGGTTGCTCAAGTGGAGCTTGACTTGGGGATATGCAGCAGTCCCATCAAGGCGAGGACTGAGATTGCTTTGTATGTCAATCACAGGTCACCTCTGAGGAATCTGTATGAAACTGAGTAGAGGAACATGGCTTTTAGCCTATCCGTGCAGGGTAGGTGTTTGAGGTTCTGGATTCTCCTGGTGAGGAACCTCTGTGGTCTCTCCAGCTGCTGCATGTGCTTTGTGAGGTACATGCCAAAGGAGGTGTTGTACTCAATAATTGGCCTTATAAGGGATGAATACAGGAATGTTATGACTTCTTTGCCCCTGGACGAGATACCCTTACTTATGAGGTGAGCCATGTAGAAAGCTTTCTGTACAAAGGAAGCAACATGGTGCTCAAAAGTCAGGTTGCTATCAACCTGGGTGCCCAACACTCACTATTGATTGTGAACTTAGAATGTTGTTTTAATGTGATAATATGTGGGGGCATCACTCTCCCCAAAGGGGATAATGATGCATTTTTTTGGCATTCAGATTGAGGCCATGTTTCTGGCACCAGTCATTTATTTGGGTGAGACCTTGGAGGACATCCACATCACGTTGGGAATTGATGACTGTGCCCAGCTTGCAGTCATCTACAAACGTGGTCAGCCATAGCCCACTACTTTTGGCCTGCACCTCAGAAGAGTATATCCCAAATAACAGAGGCCCCAAGACCGCACCCCGGGGTACGCTGCTCGTTACGGGTCTACTGCTTGAGGTGGCTTAGCCTATTTTGATTAGGTGGGTTCTATCAGTCAGCCAGTTTGCTACCCATCTGGTAACATATGGATTGATGCCTAGTTGAGAGAGTATCTACTATGCCAGAGTGGGGAATAGTGTCGAAGGCTTTGGCCAGGCCAACGTAGGTGGAGTGCACTGTCTTCTCCTCATCCATGGCTTTGGTGACTGTCTCAAAGAAGCCGACCAGATTTAACAGACATGACCTCCCCTTGACAAAGCCAAACTGTGTGGGGTCAAGTGTTTGGAGGTTGAAAATGTCCCTGTTAATGAGGTCCATGATAATCTGTTCCATGGCCTGGCAGATCAGGCTAGTTAGGCTGATGTGTCTATAATTCCCTGGATTGGTGGAAGCTCCACCTTTGTGTAAAGGGATGACAGTGGCTGTTCTCAACTTGACTGGGACAAAGCCGGTACTCAGGCTTTGGTTGAGTAGGGTGCCTAATGGTGCTGCACATTCATGCCTGAGTTCATGTAGGATGCAGCCTGGGATGTTATTGGGTCCCATGGAAGCTGTGTTTGCCTTTGAGAGGGCAATGACTACTTGTTCCCTACAGATAAATGGTGGCGGGGCAGGTACTGGGGATGTCCTGATTTACTGATGGGGGGGAAGAGAGATGAAGCTTTCACTGAATCTGTCAGCCAGTAGATTGGCTATATCTACAGCATTTGTGTATGTGGTATCCTTGACCAGCAGCTCTGCAGATCTTGGTGCTTCCTTTGAGATAGCGGACAAATGTGAAGAAGGCCTTATGATTGCCTCTAGTATATGTGGCCAATTTGGACTTGAAGTTGGCTTTAGAGGATTTCACTAGTGCTCTTATTTGCTTGTTCATGCTAAGGAGAGATTGCTTCCAACTGGGCACCTGTTTCTTCTTGGTCCTGGACAGCAATTTTTTTTCCTTTTGTTATGGAGTTTATTTATTGCAGATGTCCACCAGACAGGTTTACTCTTCCTTGTGGAGGATGATTTTGATCTGTCAGGTATTCCTGATTCCATTCATCTATATAGATGCTTGTATAGTACTTTGGTGTAGATCTGGAAATTGGTGCCAGTTCCTACAGTGGGGGAGGGGGCTGTGAAGCTGTTTATACCATCCCTCAAGAGGCTGTAATCCGCTTTGGAGAAGTTTTTTTGTTTGACCCTAGCTAGAGGGGGTTAAGGGGAGATGCTGACTTCGAAAGTGACCTTTTTATGGTCAGATCTTACCAGGGAGGATAACACCGTAGGGGTGCTGCAATGGTTACTCACGCTGGTTAATACCAAGTCCAAGATATTACCTCTTCTTGTGGGAGTAGACTAGCTGTTCCAAGAAATTTGCAATGATAAAATCAAGGCATCTCTGGGCATTTGTGTTCTGGCATGAGTAGTTTTTCCAGTCTATGGTTGGGTAATTAAGGTCACCCAGGATAACGGTAAAGGGTTGAATCTTGATAGATTTGAAGAGGTCCAGACAGGTGGAGTGGGTATCCTGAGTCAAATTTGGGGGCCTGTAACTAGCTATAATTTGAAAAGACATATTGTCAATGGCTAACTGCACCTGGAGTGTCTCCTGTGCGTCATACTGTTTGACCAATCTGAAGGTGTGTGCGTCTTTAATATATATTGAAACTCCACCTCCTTTGGCTTTGCCGCCCACATTTTGGGATCTGACTGTATGATAGGATGAGTAACCAGGTAAGGCTGGGTGCTCTCCACAACTTTGAACCAGGTTTCTGTGGTGTCTTCCAGGGTTAAGAATGCTTGCAATAAGTGCAGTTTCATGTTTAGACTTCTAGCATTCAGCAGCATGACCTTTAATTTGCGTTTTGTTGAAATATTTATGCTGGTAGCATCAACCTCGTGATTTTTCCCTAAAAAAGGTACTATGGGGAAGGCAAGGGCCACTGCCAGAAGCCTGAAGCCCAAGTGAGAAAGATGCAGGCCATCTCTAGCAAAGCATTGTGGTCTATCAATCATATACTTCCAGGCTGTCAGGCATTGGACACCCCTGGAATGACACCAGAAACTAAGCCAATTATTAAAGTCAATAATTTTCTCTTTGTACTGAGGTGTCATTCTGGGTGATGGTAGAATGCTGCTTAAGGCTAGGGACATACCTGCCTGGGACACATATTCAGCAAGCTCAATCAAGTCTCTCTTCATATCGTCCAGGGAGGTATGTCTCAAGTCGTTCACGCCAACATGGACCATGACACAGTCATAACAGTACCTGTTGTTGACAGACCTGAGTGCATGTCTGATTTGGTGGATTCTGGCACCTGACAAACAACTAACAGTGACTTTCTCCTTATCCAGCCTGGTGTGAGGCACATATGTGTGCCTCACAATGGAGTCTCCTATGACTAATATGTTGGGTTTATGGTTAGGCCTTAGTGGTTGAAAGACACTGGTATGTGGACTATGCATCGTATGTGGTGTCAAGAGTTGTGGAGTTCTCATGTGTTTTTTCCTCTGAGGTCTCCTTTGTTTGGGTTTGTTTTTGTTGAGAACCTCCGCATATGTGGGTGTGTGTTGTAAAATTGTGGGTGATGTTTAATGTGTAGTGATTGTGTTGACAACCTTCTCAGTGCCAGATATACTGGCTTGTGAGAGAGACAGCATAGACTCTATCTTCTTTATATAATTGCATCTGTCACAAATTATATTCCTAGGTGGTGGCAGTAGTATATGGTTGCCTGTATCAAACAAACTGTTCCCAAAACATAAGTACACATTTACCACATAACATTAATTTTTATGCAATTGCCAGTCAGCTCTACCTGTGGCCAGCACTCCCCTAGAGGTATCTATGAGCCATTCTAGAAGGCTAACACCCCTGTGTCATTGACAATATAGGATATATACATTTCAGTAAACTTTGAACCAGACATATACATTTCACTGAAATAACAACAGAACAGTGTAAAGAGAAACAGTTGTAACATTAACACTTATGATGAAAGTAAAATACCTTGACAAAAATGCCTATGCCATCAGTAAACTTCTAAGCAGTGCAAAAAGATAAAAGTAGCATTTGCTAATGCATATATCTATATATATATATATATATATATATATATATATATATATATATATATATATATATATATATATATATATATATATATATATATATATACACATATATGAATAACATTTTTCCTAGTGATGTATAGGCATTTGCAGTATATAACTGAAAAATGCAATCATACCGTGTTATCTGCTTAAACAAGTCTCCTCACCTTCAGGTTCCCTAGCTACGTGGTTATCTTTTTACAGTGTAAATTCAGGCCTGTGAGCATGGTGAAGATGCAAATAAGGTGTGAACTCATTAGAATTGCTGAATTCCAAATTCTTAGCTCCATGCAGATGTAAACATAATGGAGACACTCGCTCACTATTTGCTGCTAAAGGATTGCAACTAGAAATGATTACTAGTAGGGAGAAGGAAAACACAACAGCAATTCAGACCACCAGTGGGTGTGTCAGCCAGGTCAGGCATACAAAGTGTAGGAGAAACTGTATCAAGGTTTTAAATGCAAGTAAGCAGCACACATTTTACAGTTTCTGCTTAGTAACATCCAACCTCTCCTACATTCATAGAAAACTGTATATTATATTATTGCCATTTAATATTCTCACACATTTTAAGGAAAATTATATAAAATGTCTTACAGTCTGCACATCTCGGACTACTATTCAGATAAGAGAAAGATGATCACCATATACAGATAAGACAGAGCTGAATTTCTGCAAACAATAGTCATTGAGATGTTCCCACTCTAGGAAGGCAATCAAGGAGCCTGAACCCTCACCACGACACTGGAGAGGGATGCTCACTTGGAACAAACATGGATACACCTAGTATTTCCAGATGCAGTTCTCTGCATCAACCACAATTTCCGTTAAGAGCACACAGGAAACACACACAGTCCAGGGTCTGGATTTCTCTGTCTGTCTCCATCCAGGTCTCCATTAAGACTCTCCACTGGCACAGCTATAGAGTTGAGTCCTCAGCCAAGTGTTCAAGCAAAGTCCTCCAGCAATCTCTCTCTGTGAAATGAGTACTTTGTGTCCCTGCTCCAAGCAGCTGACACACACAATTTTTGAGATTAGATTCACAAACACAAAAACACACACCTTGGAAAGGATGGTACAGATTTACTAGCTATGCCCCTTTCTGCCCAGACTATAAGGTAGCTACACTGCCAGACACTTCTAAACCAGCTACTCTATGGCTCTTACAATGGTACCCAATTATACTGAGTGAAATTAATATTAATACAAATGATAGTGTTTGGCCAATGCAGTAAGGCTTCCAGGAATGGCCAAAGAGTCACCAAATAGATACACAAAGGTTAAAATATTCTCTAAAGGACTAGCAACAATGAACAGTTTAAATATATTTAATAATAAATAATAAAAGAACATTAAACTACTGAATATCTATTTACAATAAATGCCAGAGTTTCAATTGCAAGAAATATTAAAACAACACAGATGAACAGATTCTCACAGATACAGAAAAAGAGTACTTAACTAATCTCACTATGTTTTCCTGAATGATCCAAAGAATTGTTATTCCCTGGTCACTTACTAGAGTAAGGTAAGATGATGTAGGTGAGTGGTCTTCCTTCTTTGTCAGATTCCAAAAAAACAGAGTGTCATGAGACTTCAGTCTCACCTAGTATCACAATATCATTTTAGTGATGGATTACAGAATGACATCACATACATATAGTCATCTGACTTCTGTTTCCCATGCTAGCCCCCTTGGCTAGACACTCACAATTTAGCACACGTGTCAATATTACACACACACACACACACACACATACACACTTGTTAAGATCTGCTGCAGCTCGTGGAAGTCATAAAACAATTTCAAACCTCCACCCTTCCAGAGTGGCAATTAGTTCAGACCAAAGACAATGCAGAAAGCTTCCTAGTACATAGGTTTTGTCTCTGGCTGCATTGAGAACTGTAAAATACAATCTTTATGGCCTAAGCTAGGTAATTTAATTTCAAACCATCTTCAAAGTTAGGTGGATTGAGATAAACCTCTTCTCTTCCAGTATCCTCTGTTAAGACATATACATTTTAAATAGTTACAATAATACATGTATACTTCTTTATCCATCCAGCAGGGCACACTGTTGGTACATTTTAACACAAGCAGCTTTACAAAAACATTTTTCAACACAAGCATCTGTATAAATCAGTTTGATATACAAAATAGCATATAATTTTTACAAAATTCCAGCTAGCTCTGCTGGCATATGTTACACATCTATTGCTCTATGTCTATTGCCATAGCTGGCAACACCTCACATTGTCACAGTCATAAATAGTTGCGTGATCATGCACTGCATTAATACATGTACAAACTCAGAAGAGTACAAGTGCCATATATGTTGGACTTGCTTGCATGCACAATGATTTTCTTTCTCTGCTGCAAAACTGTTTCTGTGGCAAACAGGGATAAGACACATTTACTGTGTTTTGAAGGTTCAGTGGTGAGAGAGTTCAAATCCAGACTTGTCTAAAAATCTTTTATGCGTACTAACATATATTTTGTTGTGTTCTTTATTTTATATATTTCTTTTCCTTTTATGCCAGCATTTGTGTGGTGTGCGGCTTAGCGCAAACACAGGAAATGAACAAACACAATAGAAGTCATGTGATATACTTCCTTGATAGCCAATACATCAACTACTCCTGTGGATCACCTGTGTGTGGGTAGCAAATCTGCTAATTATACTGATCCACATGGCATATAATATCTGTAGCTCATGGTTCAAATCCCACCTTTCCCTTTTAAAGATGATACCTTATAAACACTAATCAGAAGGCTTAAACAAGTTTAGCTTTGCTTGTCTCATTTGCACAATGCTCATCATCATGCAAACTTGGACTAATGGCCCACACAAGAAGCAGACAGGACACATGCAGACATTCTCGAATTCAAAAAAGACACATTGCTGCATTTTTTTGCTATCTCGCAACACTGCTTAGGAACATTGTGCAGTGGTTAGCAATCTCCCAGAACACCTGAATGTCTAGAATACCTACACACAGGAAGCAGACAGTAGACAATTTCAAAATGGAAACATTCTATCAAGTATGTGGGCCACTGCACAAACATGCTAAGTGGTGTTGCACGGTGGTTAACACAAATAAGTTAATAATGAATAGGAAAATTTACAAATGTTATTTAACTGCTCTTATGGTAGCAGATCTAAGTGTAGGGCTGCAGCACAGATGGTCCTGATTCTAATACTTGAAATTCTAAATATTTTTCCTGTTGTTCCATTTTACTTTATATTAAACATCACACAAAAAATGTAAACATAATTATAAATAATAACTATGTATAGCAGTGGAGCTCATATGAATTATATGTATGATGGAGGGTATACTGACTACTGTGTTTCTGTAATTATAATTGTGGCTTGGATTGCCTTCAGACTTCAGTAAGACTCGTATACACATGAATGTATAAAACAGGACCTTATCAGGTCTCACACATACATGGTTAATCCCTCAATCTGTTGTGTATTTATATATAATTCATGAGTATGTCTTAGAAGCACTTCTGAGCCAAGGATGGAAAATCACTGTTGTGTAAGAAAATGTTTTGTCTCTTATGCATAGATTTGAATCCCACACTGTAAAATCAATTTTATCAGTGTAAAAGACAAACCAAAAATGTGTGAAGTCATGACATGTATGACCCCGTTACATGTCTGTAAAGTTAGATCAACCAACAGTTACAAACAACCCTTAAACTAATGCCACATGTCAGATTAACCTTCCAATTTCCAAAACTGCTTTCCTCTCTGTTTGGCACTGTTACTCTCTGTATAACATCAAGCAAATGCGTTTGGCATCATTGTTCGGGTTTGCACACTACCGGTAAATGCGATGACACACACTGGCAGGAAATCATTCTTAGCTATTGCTGTTCCCCCTGGTTGGACATGTCTGGTGGTAGAAGGAAAGGTGCCCACTTTAGCGCACAGTGGCGAGTTTTGAGGCGTCCAGAATCTTCATTGGACTCCTTTTAAAGAAGCACAGCTGAAGGCTTTTGCAGGGGGACTATACCGGCTCCCAGTACAAGTCTGAAGCTTGGAATAGTCTGGCCAAGACAGTCTCCACTGCGGCTGGCATTCCACACAGTGCAGGCAATTACTTTAATGACCTGAAAAGGTGCAAGAGGGATGCACTCAACCAGTGGCTGGATGAGTTCAGGACTGCTGACATCCCACAGTTATGGAAGTATACTGAGGAAGAGAATTTATACTAGATAGAAAGTTGCATGTAGGCAAGATTGGCATGCATAATGCTTCTCTTGTTCTCTTCTCTTTATTCCACAGCCAATGCATAGATTGTGGCGAACACAGAAACCCATGCTGAGCATCTAGAGAACTGAGGGAAGCAAGGGGTATGTATGCAGCACTACAGAAGTATTATTTTAGCTTTAAATTTATTTCTTTTGTATGCAGTTCTAGCAAAGCATGCATGCATATCCTAAACAGTAAAACCACGCATGCATGCATGCTTCAGACTGTAGCACAAGTCAACTGTAGGACTCAAGTCTAAGTCTGTAGTCAGACATTGTGGATTCAATTACCACAAGTAAACATAAAATAGCAAAATCCTTTAAAAACACAAGTGGCATAAATGCCCTGCTGTTAACTTGATCTGTATGACTGGACCAAGCATATGTGCAATATATGGACATTGCAAAGATTACTTTGAGCAAGCTTTACTTATATTATGTAGTTGTTAAATATACTTAAATGTAAACGTTCAGATACAATACTTCATTACTGTGATACTGCACTGTATGTCACATACGATGGTAATAATTTTATCTCTATTTTTCTTCCACAACCCGTATCTTGCTTTTTTTTTCTGTGTCATCAAAAAGTTTCCATGAACAAAAAGGCAGAAGAATGTTCTGTTTAAGCTTGCTCAGCAAAATCACAACAATAACTAAGAGATGAGCGATGCAACACACCATAAAACGTATCTCAACGATTTATTCAGAGCTGTAGCTCAACAAGACAAAAAACAACAAACAACGGATTAGCGCTTTCAGCTATCAAAGCCTTTTTCAGATCCACAGTCAAAAGCCACATCTCAATCCAATATAAAGCATATAACAGCCAATGACAAAAAAACATGCAAACAAGCTGCTTTGCTCTAACCAACACAAGTGCTTATACAAGCGCTTCATTATCCAATGTGTTTTGTTATTCTAATTAGCTTTGACTAGCAAGTTAAGATGAAAAATGTAAATTACACTTCGCTTTCTCAAACATCATTGGTCTCAGCTAGCAAATGAAAGCAGAAATGTAAATCAGACTTTACTTGCTTAAAAATCATTGGTTTACTTTAAACATTAGACAAAACCTAGCTTTAAACTAGCAAGTTAGGCTGGAAAATGTAAATTAAACTTCACTTTCTCAAACATCATTGGTCTGGGCTAGCAAATGAAAGCAGAAATGTAAATCAGACTTTGCTTACTTAAAAATCATTGGTTTGCGTTAGACATTAGACAAAACATAGGGAAACTTATATGAAAAAAGTATTCCCTATCACTTTCATAAGAATAAAAGCCAAGTTATTCCAAGTTCACTCATCAAAAAGCACGATCCTATAAAAACATTTAACAAAACATATCTTACTAAAATATAAATAATTAAAACATTTTAGCATTTAAAAATACGTATGCAAAGTCCTTAAAAACAAAGTGCTAATAAAATATAATATAACTGTAAATTATGTAATATTAACTACCTACATAAAAATTATTAAACAACAGAAGCAGAAAAAATGTATAAGCAAACACTATCGTTAAAGATGTCATAAACAACGAACCCTAGGAGCTATAAAATCTGAACAGCACCATAAAAAGATATGACGACCATCTAGAATTTCTATTATAAACAACAGTGACTAGAAATAAAAATAAAAATATATATATAAATATAATGCAAGTCACTAGAACAATTAATAAGGCAATATGGGTCATAATCAGAACCTTCAAACAGACGATAGTACACAATATATAAAAAAATCATATGATTGATAGTTGTTAACAAGTTAACCATATGAGAATTATATTTAATAAGCTAGGCTGTATATTGAATAATTTTTCTATTCTTCAAAAACGGCTTGATTGATACACTTCCATTTAATCCAGGTGGATGATCAGCCCTCAGTCTTATAATCCATTTGGATTCCTCACGTTCAGTCAAATTCACCAAATCACCTTCTCTTTCATTTTGTTTAAACTGAGATATTATCATGAAATGAAAATTATGTCCTTCATTGCTTTTTATGTGTGTAAATAAAGCATTAGTTTATTTTCTGGTCCTTATGTCTGATAAATGTTTGAAAATCCTTTCTTTCATTTTCATGTTGGTTTTCCCTACATAAAAAGCTGTACAAACTGTGCAGGTAGCGATGTAAATCACATTTCTACTATCACAATTAGCAGTCACAGAAAAATAAAATATTTTTCCTGTTCATTACATAGCAGGTCTTACAAAATCCACATTTTTTTAGTTCCTATAGAGCTTTCTTTTTTCATCATTCTGCCAGAAGAGCCTGTTCCTTCCCTATAGCATAATAGTCTTTTTAGATTTTTCCAATTTTTGAACTGAAAAGTTGGAGTTGAACCTACTATGCCTTTTATCTTATTATCAGCAGTCAGAACCGGCTAGTATTTATTAATTACTTGGCAGATAGTATTATGGTTAGATTCAAAAGTTAAGCCAACTCTCAAAGAATTCATATTCTTAGTATTGGTATGATGACTCTCATTCCCTACGTTTCTAGTTGAATACAAAGGTCTCCCCTTGTTTTTTCTCAGTTCAGTGGCTTCTATAACATTTGAGTTCACTCTCCTAGTCGGGTAGCCTCTCTGTTCAAAACTCTTCAGTAAACTATTCCTTTCCTCAATAAACTCTTTTTCATCAGTAGAGTTTAGAAATCCTAACTGTCTGATTTTCCACAATATTATTGAAAATATGTCGAGGATGCATACTAGTATAATGCAACATATGATTCCGCCACATTTGTTTACGAAAGAGGCTGGTAGAAATACCTTCCTTCAGGTCTAAGCATATACTAACATCCAAAAAATCCATTTCAAACCTGGAGCTTTTGTATTCAAACCTTAAAAAATCAGTAGTCTCTGTCAGATAGTAAACAAAACTATTTAACTGCTCTCCATCACCTCTCCAAACGATAAAAATATGGTCAACAAAACGATTGTATAAAATAATACATTTGCTCCATTGATTCATTGAGTCTCTCATCCATTCTCTCTCCCATTGTGCTAGGACCAAATTCGCATAACTATTGGCACAGGGGGTGCCCATGGCTACCCCCCAACTTTGCCGATAGTATTTGCCTTCATACGTAAAGATGTTATTGCTGAGAATTACGTCAAGAAGTATACAAATTAGCCTAGGATCAGTTTTTTCTTCCATAAGAAATCTTCTGATGGCTTCAACCCCATACTCATTGGGTATAGACGTAAAAAGGCTATTAACATCTAAAGTCACCAGTAATAGACACTCAAGATCATTTACATTGTATGTACCTTCATATAATCGCTGTAAAAAAATCTCCTGTGTCTTTAATGTATACATAAGACCTTAATATCGCCTCCCTTACGTCCCATTGTAGCAGGAAGAGGATGGCTGACTGAGCCTATTTCAATATTTGTTGAGAAAGAGCTCAAGAAATTGATTCCTAAAGCTAATACAGTTATTAAAGACACAGGAGATTTTTTACAGCGATTATATGAAGCTACATACAATGTAAATGATTTTGAGTGTCTATTACTGGTGACTTTAGATGTTAATAGCCTTTTTACGTCTGTACCCAATGATTATGGGGTTGAAGCCATCAGAAGATTTATTATGGAAGAAAAAAACTGATCCTAGGCTAATTTGTATACTTCTTGATTTAATTCTCAGCAATAACATCTTTACGTATGAAAGCAAATACTATTGGCAAAGTTGGGGGGTAGCCATGGGCACTCCTGTGCCAATAGTTATGCGAATTTGGTCCTAGCACAATGGGAGAGAGAATGGATGAGAGACTCAATGAATCAATGGAGCAAATGTATTATTTTATACAATCGTTTTGTTGACAATATTTTTATCATTTGGAGAGGTGATGGAGAGCAGTTAAATAGTTTTGTTTACTGTCTGACAGAGACTACTGATTTTTTTAAGGTTTGAATACAAAAGCTCCAGGTTTGAAATGGATTTTTTGGATGTTAGTATACGCTTAGACCTGAAGGAAGGTATTTCTACCAGCCTCTTTCGTAAACAAATGTGGCGGAATCATATGTTGCATTATACTAGTATGCATCCTCGACATATTTTCAATAATATTGTGGAAAATCAGACAGTTAGGATTTCTAAACTCTGTACTGATGAAAAAGAGTTTATTGAGGAAAGGAATAGTTTACTGAAGAGTTTTGAACAGAGAGGATATCCGACTAGGAGAGTGAACTCAAATGTTATAGAAGCCACTGAACTGAAAAAAAACAAGGGGAGACCTTTGTATTCAACTAGAAACATAGGGAATGAGAGTCATCATACCAATACTAAGAATATAAATTCTTTGAGAGTTGGCTTAACTTTTGGATCTGACCATAATACTATCTGCCAAGTAATTAAGAAATTCTGTCCGGTTCTGACTGCTGATAATAAGATAAAAGGCATAGTAGGTTCAACTCCAACTTTTCAGTTCAAAAACAAGAAAAATCTAAAAAGACTATCATGCTATAGGGAAGGAACAGGCTCTTCTGGTCTTCTGGCAGAATGATGAAAAAAGAAAGCTCTATAGGAACTAAAAAAATGTGGATTTTGTAAGACCTGCTATGTAATGAACTGCACCAAGTCATTTACACATCCGAACACAGGAAAAATATTTTATTTTTCTGTGACTGCTAATTGTGATAGTAGAAATGTGATTTACATCGCTACCTGCACAGTTTGTACAGCTTTTTATGTAGGGAAAACCAACATGAAAATGAAAGAAAGGATTTCCAAACATTTATCAGACATAAGGACCAGAAAAGAAACTAATGCTTTATTTGCACATATAAAAAGCAATGAAGGGCATCATTTTCATTTCATGATAATATCTCAGTTAAAACAAAATGAAAGAGAAGGTGGTTTGGTGAATTTGACTGAACGTGAGGAATCCAAATGGATTATGAGACTGCGGGCTGATCATCCACCTGGATTAAATGGAAGTGTACCAATCAAGCCGTTTTTGAAGAATAGAAAAATTATTCAATATACAGCCTAGCTTATTAAATATAATTCTCATATGGTTAACTTGTTAACAACTATCAATCATATGATTTTTTTATATATTGTGTACTATCATCTGTTTGAAGGTTCCGATTATGACCCATATTGCCTTATTAATTGTTCTAGTGACTTGTATTATATTTATATATATTTATATTTTTATTTTTATTTCTAGTCACTGTTGTTTATAATAGAAATTCTAGATGGTCATCATATCTTTTTATGGTGCTGTTCAGATTTTATAGCTCCTAGGGTTCGTTGTTTATGGCATCTTTAATGACAGTGTCTGCTTATACATTTTTTCTGCTTCTGTTGTTTAATAATTTTTATGTAGGTAGTATATATTACATAATTTACAGATATATTATATTTCATATATTTTATTAGCACTTTGCTATTAAGGACTTTGCATATATATTTTTAAATGCTAAAATGTTTTAATTATTTATATTTTAGTAAGATATGTTTTGTTAAAGGTTTTTATAGAATCGCGCTTTTTGATGAATGAACTTGGAATAACTTGGCTTTTATTCTTATGAAAGCGATAGGGAATACTTTTTTGATATACGTTTCCCTATGTTTTGTCTAATGCAAACCAATGATTTTTAAGTAAGCAAAGTCTGATGTACATTTCTGCTTTCATTTGCTAGCCCAGACCAATGATGTTTGAGAAAGTGAAGTTTAATTTACATTTTCCATCCTAACTTGCTAGTTTAAAGCTAGGTTTTGTCTAATGTTTAAAGTAAACCAATGATTTTTAAGCAAGTAAAGTCTGATTTACATTTCTGCTTTCATTTGCTAGCTGAGACCAATGATGTTTGAGAAAGTGAAGTCTAATTTACATTTTTCATCTTAACTTGCTAGTCAAAGCTAATTAGAATAACGAAACACATTGGATGATGAAGCGCTTGTATTGGTTAGAGCAAAGCAGCTTGTTTACATGTTTTTTTGTCATTGTCTGTTATATGCTTTATATTAGATTGATATGTGGCTTTTGACTGTGGATCTGAAGAAGGCTTTGATAGCTGAAAGCGCTAATCCGTTGTTTGTTGTTTTTTGTCTTGTTGAAATACAGCTCTGAATAAATCGTTGAAATACATTTTATGGCGTGGTGCAGCGCATCTCTTAGTTATTATCAAAATGTTTCCATGTCATCCAGTTCTGACAAATCACAAAATACTTTACAGCACAGGGAGGTAGGCCAACCCTAGTGGCTCAGCCTGACCCCACTCCACTAGCTCCAGCACAGACTCCCAGCAAATCTTGGACTCAACCTAGCAGAACTGCTTCCACTGTCCCTGCACTAACTGCACCCTCAGGTAGCACTACCACAGCAGCTGGTAGTGTGGAAACCTCCAGGAGTACTGGCAGAGGTGGAGATTTTTATCACTCACCAGGGTTGGTATGTAGGGTCATGCACAGCACCACTAGTGCATGCCTACACTGGACGAAGGGAGGAGCTCTCACTTATGGCCCAAAGACATCAAGCACTCCAACAGCCAGTGAAGTAAGGGGATGGTGATGACAACCCTGCAGGTGAGGACTAGATTCTCACTGTCCTTATGTTTGATGGACATGGACATCTGTTGTCCCCTCCCTAACCCAAATCATGGTTTCCTCCAACCTTTTGTGTCCCTCATCGTCCCTGTGTCTTGTCTTGTTTGTCCTATTTGCTAGCAAATGCTTCTTCATCTATCCTACTTACCTGACACAGAAACACCTATGTCCCTTAACCAGCATTCTTCTCTTACTGAAGAAAAAAATGGGCACATGTCTCTCAAAAAATATCGTCCCATACATAGCTCTCCACTTCTCACACACATTTCTTCACACACCTGATTTGGCCCAATTGACATATGCAACTTGATTGCATTGTTGTCACCCTTCTTTGTTGAGGTGACAGTCCAAATTCAGTTATTATTCTGTACCATATTTTCATGCTGCACTGTTGAAGAAGTGGATAGCTATGGTTCTTTCCTACCTTCCTCTTGCACATTTCTCTATTGCTTTTCCTTTGTCCTTCCCCCTGCTTTCCTCCATTTCACCATGTTATCTACCCCATTTTAACACCTTTAATCTGATCAATAGAGCCCTTCACGTTTTGGCCTCTGTGTACAGAGTTTGGCATCATGCACCAATGCCAAGCAAAGGCAAACAGCTCTTCAATGGTGCAGTTACCTCCACACAATGCTGCTTAAACATGCGCTAAGGTAACACACACTGAATGTAGAGTAAAGAATTATTTCACTGTATTATAAATACTTATTTAAAACTATTACATAACCTTGCATTCTAACCCTGTATTATCTGGTCTCCAAAAGAAATGTGTCAATGCATTCACACCTGCTGCCACAGAGTCATTTAAGCAGCAGGTGTGTTTCATACATTCAATACTCAGAACTCTTATACTTTTAGCAATGAGGTTTGCATTTGCTCAGTGCTTAACTATGTGCAAATAGGGAAAGCAGTAGAAATATGTATCTGGTATGTGCAAACATTTTGCCATCGATCACATAACCTCGATGCTCAGCATTGCACTATGGAAAGTGCACAATAGCATGCATTACTTATGTTTACTGCCTGTTTAGTCTTCATCCAATGAAAGTACATGTAAAAACACAAAAAAGGGAAGGCATTTTTTAAGGGAAGAATACATATTTACACTGCAGCCATCTGTTACCACCACCCATGCACTTCAAACTTGTTATCTTAGTACTTGTTCACAAATATATCAATTACACTATGGAAATAAGCAATTTTTTTCTTATATATCATACACATCTTTATAATGACAATACACATTCAGATTTTCCAATATTTGCAGTAACATGGACAGCTCTTTCAAAAAGATTGCAAACTTGTCTTTTAAGGTACACCTGCACAATGGAAACACAACAGCAAATGCTATACTTTTGTACTCATCAGTTTGATGATAATGCAGTTATTTAATATCTTTACACTTGTACATGGCTAGCTATCTTTTTCGGACTGGCCTCCCAACATCTTCTATCCAACATTCAGTGATGATGTCACCCACTATAAACTGTCTTGCAGCCTTGTGCCATGGTGCTTGCGTTAAGTACCGTGTTCTCCAGTATGTGTACTTAGGTAGGTGTTCTGTTCTCATTGCAGTCAACTGATGTGTGTTTGTGTGTCTTAATTGTGAATCCTGCACTCATGACTATCACTACAATCTCACTTGAGTACTAATATTTTGACAGTTGGACATGCCTACATATGCATTTCATTCAGGTCTCCCAACATCTTCTATCCAATATCCAGTGATGATATATCCCACTACAAATTGGCCTGCAGCCTTGTAAAGTCAGACATGTGCCGTGGAACTTGCATTTAGTACCGAGTTCTCCAGTCTGTCTACATAGATAAGTAGGGATCCTGCTCTCACTGCAGTCAACTGGTGTGTGTGTGTGTGTGTGTGTGTGTGTGTGTGTGTGTGTGTGTGTGTGTGTGTGTGTGTGTGTGAGTGTGAGTACTTGCTTGAAATTAGAGACAGCATTTTACACCAGCATGTGAGACGCTACCATTACTAGACTCTGCTGATGTCATCAGCTATAAAGTATTCTCCAACACTGTAAAAGCTAGAATTGTGCTCTGGTGCTTGTGTTAAGTACTGTGGTCTATAAACAGGTAGTTTTAGATTGATATGCCAGGTCCACAGCTATTTCCGACACTCCTAAAAACATCCTGCTATAGTATATGATAATTATGTCCATCCTGTGCAACATGCACTCTGACAGTATTCAAGACAAACCTGTGCTGTTGCAGTAACATTAACTACTGTGTTTGCAATGTACTTTAATTACACATCTAATCTAATCTAATCTGACAGCAAGCTACTTGTGTGTCTATACATAAAATTATCACTTATTAGACTATTTTACACAGGAATGTGACTCCACATCCATGCTCTACAGTGGTCACAACATGTTTTCCTCAGCATACAATGATGATATCTTGGCTTGGTATACTGCTGTGTGTTTGGTTGCTGGTACATTAAGGTCATCGTGTGATCTTTGAAATAGCTGTTCATTTCACTACCACTTGGGGTACCATTCACATAGCCCCACACATCCACCTTTGTCCTCTGGCCATATAACATCTTTCCTCCATAGGAGTGAAGCATGTCCTCATGCCAAATATGCATACACACATCATGAAGCAGGGTCCTTCCATGAGCCTATGCAAGACATCCACACACCACTGCATGTCTGATTGCTAATTCTGCCTTGGTGTGGGGCATTTCACATACTGACAGTAGCAGAATGTAATGCAATCTAACAAATATACACATATGCACAACAGTCTTACTATCTTCCATAATATACATAAAGTTATTTTACTTTGACTTTATAATAATGGCTAGGATTTCATGAGATTTTGCCCATCAGCCTAATAGTGACCTATGACCCTACGATCACTTGACATGTCAATGTCTGTCATTGACAAATGCTATATTGAGGTGTGGTTGTACAGTATGGCTACAAGAGAGTATTACAATCTGTGATGTGAGCTAATGTATTTATGGCCATTGCTGCCATTACATTACATGCTTCTTCTATAACAGCTGTAGTAATGTGTCCCCTGAGAACTGCTGACACACGTTCACAGTTTCATAGGAGGTTACTAGGATAGCTGTCCTACAGTCCTTACAAGCCTAGCTACATTCATCACAAGTAGTACCAACTGTCCTTATTACCTGAACGTAATTTGCAGAGCAAGTCAACAGTGACTATCCCTATCCATGAGGGACATGGGTACTGCCCCTGGGGTGAATTTGTGGTCGCCCATCCATTTGTCTAGGTTGCACTTGAAAAGGGTCAGTGAAGAGCTCTGCTTCACATGATTTGGAAGTTTATTCTAGAGGTGTGGCAGTCTCAGAGATATATCTGTCTCTCAAGCATGTTCTGTAAATGTCACAGGCTAGGTTAAGATCACTAGAGTGAGTGACTCTTGTGCCATTGGATTTGCGGATGTGCAGAATTTCCATCAGTGCAGGGTCAGAGCCTGCCCTGCAGGCCAAAAGCAAGTCACCTATTAAAAGCCAATACAATGCAGAGTACAGTGACAGGGCTTTCAGTCTATCCACGTACTGTATGTCATGGCAAGGTTAGGAGGCCCTGTATTTTCTTGTTGAGAAACCCCTGTGGTCTCTCCAGCTGCTGTAGGTGTCCAGTGAGGTACATGCAAAAGGGAATATTGTACTCTTTTAATATTCTGCTGAAGATCAAGTACGGTGGTACTGTAACATCCTCGGACCTGGACGTGATGCCCATACTTATGAGGTGCATGATGTAGAAGGCTTTCCTTACCACTGTAAAAGCTTGTTGGTCGAAGTTCAGATTGCCATCTACCTGTATTTCCAGGTTCCATGGGGGGGTCAATATTGTAATTAGTGGGAAATTTCACTTTTCCAAAGGCAATAATAACGGCACTTTTTGCATTTAGTTGTAGACCGTGGCTTTTGCACCAATCATTTGTGTTAGCCCTTCCTATAACATGTTAACATCATTGGTGGACTCAATGACTGCACCTAATTTGGTAGCACCGTCAAACTGGGTAAGCCAATGGCCATCTACTATAGCCTCTACTTCCAAAAAATAGAATCTGAACAGTAAAGCCCCCAGCAAAGATCTTTGTGGTATGCCACTGGTGACGGCTCTACTAGCAGAGGTTGAGTTACCAACTCTAACACTATGTGTTCTGTTGGTGAGCTAACTGGCTATCCATCTAGTAACATAAGTGTCAGTCCCCAGCTGGAAGAGTTTCTTAATGATACCAGAGTGGGGGGATGGTCAAAAGCCTTGGTCAGATCAAGATAGGCTGTATGAACTGTCTTACCTTCATCCAGGTCTTTGTGACTTTTTGAAGAAGTCTACTAGGTTTAATAAGCATGATCTACCCTTACCAAAGCCAAATTGGTTTGGCTCTAGAGTATGAAGGTCACCTATGTCCTTGTTGATAATGTCCAAGATGATTCTTTCATGGCCTTTTAGATAAGACTGGTTAGACTTATGGGTGCACAGTTCCCAGGGTCGGTTGATTTCCCCACTTTGTGCAAGGGGATTACTGTTGCTGTTTTCCATTCAGCTGGAACAAAGGCAGTTCTCAGGCTATGGTTAGAGAGGACACTAAGTGGGTCCAACTTGTGTTTTAGATTGCAAAGTAAGTAATTTGGGATGTTATCTGGTACCACGGAGGCAGCGTAGTGTTTTTAGTCTTGGACAGTGCAGATATGACCTGCTCTCTAAAGATACTTGGTAGAGGACTACTGGTAGGTATGCTTTGAGGTATGACGTGTGGGTCAAGTGGGGCAAAGTTTGCTCCAAATCTGTCAGCTAGCAGATTGGCAATTTCCAATAGTGCAGCTTTATATTTAGACTCCAAGCATTAAGCAGCAGAACGTTGTGTTTGCCTCCAATGGATTTTTTTTTTACATCAGAACTTTTGTAGCTTTGACATTGTCTGAAAAAAGCACTATGCGGGAGAAAAGCACCTTTGCCAGTATTTGACGGTCTGGAGGACATGGGTGCAGACAATCTCTGGCAAAGCAGTGTGGCCTGTCGACCTTAGCATTCCAGGCTGAGAGATACTGGATCCCCCTGGACTGACACCATAAGCTAACCCAAATGTTGATGTCGATCTTTTGTTTATATTGTAGCATCATCCTGGGTGACGGTACATTCTACATATACATTCACTGTGCAGTCCATACGATATCATGTTATGTGATTAGTGTTCATGATATAACTGTGTTCTCTGACATGCCCTCATCTGCTGTACATTACCATGTTTCACACGTCCCTTTCCCCTGTGTTCATCCTACAATTCATCTGTGTGTCCCTATTCAATACATACACTTCCCTCGACTGCATAAAGCAGTCTATGTACCCCTACTGATCATTTACACAACTTTTTGTTCAGTATGCCTGAAACAGGTTTCCAACAATACTCTGCACCGTATACACTTGTCATGTAAGGTGTTGGAAATATACATGTATTAATAACCTTGGTAATCACTGTGGCATTTCGCACAAACACACTGACCTAGTTTGCCCATAGGTAAATAGGTTTACGTACCTGCTGCTGTCCGTGTTGCTTTACACAGTTTCCTCACTGTTGCTACCCTCGAAACTGTGGTTTGTTTACATTTATACATGGTGCACAGCCTGAATATATAATTAGCACTGTTGCTCACCTCACAAACATGTAAACTCTGTGTAGGCTTCTTGGTAAGCCTACACAAGGTTTACTGAATTCCCAGGAGAATGTTATTCATACCCACAGCAATATGTGGTCACAAAATATAACAGTGTTAAGAAGTAAAGACCACTACTACCACTATATGTACCCAAGGATACACAGGCTGAAAGACGCCTGTTTTGTAATAAAACCTACTTAGAACAGTCCACATGCTCTTGAATGCTTGAGAGTTTTGGCTTAAACTGGAAACTGAGGTTCACTGACGGTAAAGTAGGCATTTAATAATATTTTTTCACAGTTGTCTCTGTTGACTTAACTTCTTAGATGCTCATACATGAGATAACCATACTTTGCAAAACACATGATTTAATGAAGTGTTGTAACAAAGGAGGAAGGCAGAGAAAAGGATTCCCAACAAATTCCAGGAACTAACAAAACATGTTTACCCAATAAAATTCAAGCTCCATAAAATTATTTTCACTGTAAAATCAACATCAGTTCTGATGAAAGCTGTTAAGGGTCTTTCTCTTTACAATTTTAAAGCCTTAATGGAAAGGCTCACCCAGACTCTGCCACAACTTGCTGTGAGGGAAAGCTTAATTTGCTTTTGCTTTCTTATATCTTATAGTACTTTATTGTCTTCTATTTTGTATATTGTGATTTGTTTTCTTTACACTGTTTTACTTGCGTTTTGACTTTTTAATTGTATATTAAAACTCGGAAAGAGACCACAGCTGTCTCTCTTGTGAGTTACACAGATATTTTTCCCACCCTCACACCCTGGTTCTGTTATGTTTTTAAACTCAAGTGCCTTTCTAGATGCCTGCCCCTTGTGTGTTAATCTAACCACATAACTCCATCTCTCTCTCTCCCCTTTCATTTGCTATTGTGAATTTGCACAACATCGTCATTTTGTAAAATCATTCCTCTTCAACTATTTCAACTTACTGGCCACCCCACTGTATTTCACAGAAGCAGAATACAAAGTGCCCAAACCCCTTCAATTTATCTTGCTCTTAAAATTAGTGGCTCTCCACTTGGACAACTAAAGCTTAAGTTAACCCTCTTTAATATTTAACTGCTTAGTGCACACTGCAATGCTTAGGATATTAACCCATTTTTCAATCTTACCTTTAAAATCTGCAACATCTATTCAAGACCACTAATTATTGGTCAGCCCATACTTTTCTTCTCAGTAGTCATTTTGGGATTATTGCTTCTGTTTTCTTCTGGTGAGAGAATGAGCACAGGGACATTATTTCCTAGAGACTGCTGATCACTGGAAAGCCTATTAACTGCTTCATAGGTGACAGCTTGGAATTTGTGCTTGTATTGTGCTCCTGATAAGAGAAGGAGTAGAGTGAAATTGATACCTGTTTCTGTTTGTGCAGTGAGTGTATGTGCTTGACATTCCTGATTGGTCTGGTTGCTTTTCAATGCATCTACATGGAAAAGGCTACAACAAGCCTACAGACCCTTGGATCATCTGGGACAAGACGGTGCATCACAAAACAGGTTGTGGCCTGCTTCTCATGTTGGCATTGGTGCTAATATTTTGGTTCTGGTGAGAGAAGAAGCAAAGGAGTGTTGTATCCCAATAGAGTGAAGCTGTGGTGAGAACAGCACTGGTAGAAGCCATTCATGTGATTCCCCTCTTTTATCATTCTTGACAAGCTAATTGTTTGTTTTCAGTACGTACAGCTTGATTTGTTTCTAACGTCAAAATATCTGCCCAAGTACTTCATCCATTAATTTTCAGGATTTACTTATTAGTTTCCTCTCAAATGTTTGGCAGTGTTCTGTATACACACACACAGACACCTTGAGTGACATTTTTCCTGTAAAAGTACAACTGAAATTTCAGCAATACCGAGTTGCACACAGGACACCCAGTTTGCAGGGACAAGCACTGTCCCCATAGTTCCAAACTGAGTACTCCTGACATTGCTTTATATTCTCACTCCAACTATCTAATCAACAAAAAGGGTCAGTAGCCATGGATATGAACTTTCCTACTATCTCCGTTAGAAGCATGGTAGATATGGGCAATCTGAGAGAATGTAGAAATTGCCTCATGTTTACTAACAACCAGGTAATTCTCAAACTGATGCAGTATATATGAGAGATGTATTTACACAATGTCACTGGAAGCAAAGATCGCACATAAAAGTACTCCTAATATCGATAAGGTTGTCAGTAGTACACACACTGCATCCATCACACACAATTCAAAGCAAACATATAGACTCACATATGCTGAGGCACTTAAATGTAACCTTCCTAAACCCCAAAGACCTCCTAGATGAAGTACACATAAATACCCTAAGCAGCTCCGAATGTACTCTTTCAAAACAACACCCACATCAACACATACAGCCACATCTCATGGAGCCTCTACTACTAAGCCCATAAGGTAAGTCACCACACAATGCAGCATTCTGGTCATTGGAGAGTTCATCATGAGACACACTGATGTCCTTCTCACCAAGCTGAGTTAGGAGAAAGTCACGGTCAGTTGCTTATCAGGGGCAAGGATCCACCACATTACGCATGCACTCAGGTCACTGGACCACATGTACTAGTACGACTCAGTCATAGTCCATGTGGGTGTAAATCACCAGAGACGTACCTCCCTTGACTATATGAAGAGAGACAACATGGAGCTCTCAGAATACGTGTCCCAGGCTTGTATGAACCTAATATTGAGCAGCATTTTACCTTCTCCAAGGATGATGCCACAATATGAACAAAAGATGAAGGACTTTAATAATTGGTTTAGTTTCTGGTGTTATTCTAAGGGGGTGCAATATTTGTCAGCATGGAAGGAGATGGTCAACAAATTACATTGCTTTGCCAGGGATGGTCTCCACTCCTACCCTCTAGGCTTTCAGATATTAGCTAAAACATTATCTTCCCCCCACAGAGCCTTTTTTAGGCAATGCCAAACTGAAAGTACTTCTGACAGCAAATCAAACCAAGAAAATCTAAAGGTATTACTGCTCAATGCTAGGAGTCTAAACAAAAAAAAAAACCTCCACTCCCCAGAAGCTCTATTCACCATAAAGAATGCGGACATCTGTGTGGTCACTGAGACATGGTTTAAAGTTAGGGACAGCACACAGACACTGCAAAGTTATAATGCCTTCCAAACATTTAGATCAGCTACCACAGAGACAAGGACTAAAGGTAGAAGTGTCTTGATTTACATCAAAAAATAAATGTACCTCAAGGCTGGCTAAACAGGACAGTGCAATTGAGCTACTCTATGTTCAAATCACCATAAGCAAAATCCATTAAAACTTACTTGCAAGCTATAGGTCCTCCTCTATGACCCAGGAAACCCATAGCAAGTATTTAAACTTACTGAAAACACTCACCATCCAACCCAATACCATATTCATGGGTGACTTTAATTACCCCACTATTAACTGTGAATCCTATACAACACCAAACATATAGGCACAGAGATTCCTGGATTTTGTAAACACAAAGTCCGTGGACCAGACTGTCAATACATGATCCACGGATGCAAACATACTGGATCTGGTCCTCACTAATATGGGAGTACTGCATACTCCCTAGTGTAATGTCTTCTATGGTAATAAGGTCAGACCACAAAATGGTCTCTGTTGCTGGTCTAGTCAGGATGTAATAGACGACACTTTGTGGGTTCTGCTCAAGCAGCATTATTATGTACAAACACATCACGATAGAAGCTTATTAACTAACTTACGTAAACTTATATACAAACTAGCTATTACATTCATACATGTTCACTCTTTAGCTGCACTCTCAAAATGGCACTGGGTATAGCATGTGCCTGCTATTTATATATGCACGTTCATCACGTGCTATGCTTCTTAAAGACACATCAAACACACTGCTCTACAGTCTCCTTTGAAATAAAAATAAAACCTGGACTCCCAGCTAACCCTGTAAAATTCAGGAACTACTCTAAGGCTAACCTCCTGCTATTAAGTGATAACCTGCCAAAATATTTCAAGCCCCCTTAAATCTTGAGAACAATGCTGCCTATGCAGAACTGTTCACAGAAACTCTATACAATCGTGTTAATAGCTGGGTTGTACCCACCAAGTAGAAGTACAGAACTAACTCAAAAAAACAAGCCACCCCTATGGAATCACAAAATCAATAGGCTTTGTGACGTCCCCACACTGGGCCAGTAATCAAGGAGCCTGAATCCTCACCACTGACGTGGGAGAGGGACGTTCACTTGGAATACAAATGGATACACACAGTATTTCCAGATGCAAACCACTCTGCATCAAGCACAATTTCCCTTCAGAGCACCCAGGGAACACAAGTCAGTCAGGGTGATAGTTCCTCTATATATTTGTCCAGACCCCCAATAAGACTCCCCACTGGCACAGCTTAGAGCGGAGTCCTTAGCTGGTTTGCTGAGGTTCCAAACTAAGTCCTCCCACACCCTCTCTGTGTAACCAGTGCTTTGTGTCCCTGCTCCAAGCATCTGACACACACACACGCACACTCTGAGATTTGATTTGTAGAGACAGAGACACACACTCCTACGAAAGGCTGGCACAGATCCACCTGCTGTGCCCCCTTCTGCCCAGACTATAAGTTAGTTGTCGATGCCACCAGAACTCCTGCCAGCTACTTTAAAGGGACAACTCCAGAGTCTAAAATTCTGACCTAAAACAACTTGACCTGATACCTCCCAGCTGTCACCATCCACTTACTACATCATCATCAACCCTACTCCTGGTTTCAATGTACTTTATGCAGCCCTGTTATCATGCCCTCTGGTGAACACAATTAACAATCTTCAGTTCTTGTCAAAGCTTTCAGTCCCTGATCACTGGGAAACAATAAGGTGATTACATTTTGTGTGTGCTTGTGGTGGGGGTGGTAAGCCAAGACTTTCAGTGTTTACTTTTTATGATGTCCTCAAAAAGCTTTTCTTAATTGTGCAACTCTATATTTCATTTATTCATTCTGCATAGTGTAACTGCGAGCAGTATAGTCAAAAATAGTACAGTTTAGTGAATTCATACTAAATCTTAGCAGTCTCTTGACATATTCCCCTTACTCTATATTAAAGCATTCTCAAAATTAGTATGTAAAACTGTCACAGGTTGCCGTAATATACAGCCCCCACGGTAACCGTAAGCTTCGGACTTCATTGTTTAAAATTAATTTACTGCTTGCGTCACACACGGTTTTTTTTATAGAAGGTCAGAAAAGCATTATACTTGATTAGAATTCAGAGAACAAAAAACAAAACATGAAAAAAAAGAGGACTGCTTCTACTACTGTTTGAAACTTGTATCATTCTGATACTTTCTACTGAGCAAGTTGCAGTCATATCATCATAGTACTTAGCTAGCATTCAGAAATCCACACAAAATAAAATATGAAATGAAATGAACAGGTAATTTTGTTTGTTTTAGCTTTGCATTGTTCATATTTCATCTTGCAAGTGAGGTCATAATATTCCTGAAAGGCTACTTTTCTTTGAGGGTAAAAAGCATGGGTATCTCATTATGACTCTTTAAAAGAGCTATAATTTGAGATGGAATTTAACTAAGTATGGCTTTAGATTTATTAGTTTGTTTCTTGGAGGTTAGCGCCTTTTCTTGTTTTAGTTTGTTTTGTGGCAGTTTGGCTTTGGACACCCCCTTGTGTTTTTTGATTACTAGTGTTTTCTTCTTGGGGGTTATTGCCTTTTCTGGAATTTGACTAATAGCATTGAAACTTCCAGTAAGCACCACCTCCCCCAACCCCCACAGCCAAAGCTGGGGCATGCTCAGAAAGCTACATTGAAAATGTAAATAAAAGACCTGAATCAAAACAAAAAAATCTCTGGGACTGTCCCTTTAGGCTCTTACAAGGGTACCCAATTATACTGAGTGAAATTAATATTAATACAAATGCTAATGTTGACCAAACAGCAAAACGTTAAGGACTGGCCACAGTTATCACAAAATAAATATATGCAAGTACTCTCAAAGCTTAAACATTTTCTAAAAAGGATCATCCACAATGAAAAACTTTAAATATATTTAATAATAAATAATAAACAAGAAAATGCTAAATATCTATTTACAGTAAACACCAGAGATTCAGTCACAGGGATTATTGAAAATAACACAGCTGAATAGATTCATCCAGTTACAGAAAAAAAGTACTTCTAATCACACTATTTCTTCCTGACTAATTTAAGAGAATTACTGTTCCCTAGTTAGGTTACTTACTGAATAGAGCAAGAGAAGATAATGTGGGTGCGTGGTCCTTCTTGTCAGATCCAAGACAGAATGCAGAACACTGAAAGCAATTTCATACTAATATCTAAATATTATTTTAGACTTGATTACACAATGACATTACATCTGGTCATCTGTTTCCCACACTATCCCCATCACTAGAAGATGACAGGATTTTAGCACCTATGGGTTTCCACAAATACAGACAGAGCTTTGCTGAGATGTGGTGCAGCTGCTAGAAGTCATACAAATATAAAATAATTTCACTTTTCCTAAAAGAGCTACAACCTATTCTTTAGTACAGACATTGCTTCTCTGGCTCCCTTCAAAACTGTGGGATAACATCTTTATGGCTTAACCCATAAAGTAATTTAATTTCAAGAATATTTTTCAAAGTCATGTGGGTTAACCTCATACCTTCCAATATATGCTGTTACAATGTACACATTTAATTCAGTTACAATGATACATGTGCATTTCTTTTCCTTCCAGCAGGGCACACTGTCGGTGCATTTTAATAAAAGAAAACCTCACAAATACATTTTTAGCACAAGCATCTGTACAAATCAGTTTGATATACAAATTACATAATTATTTACAAAACTCCAGCTAGCTGTGCTGGCCTATGTTATACATCCACTACCCTACTTCTGGCATGGGTAGCAGTACCTCCTATCATCACAGGCTTTATAACAAAAGGAAGAAAATCATGGCAAAAATTAGGAGGTGCAGCACCCAGAAGGATAAAAGCACTCTCATCAAACTAAACAAACAAATTCTACCAAAGCCAACTTTGATGTAAATTTGGCCTCACAGGCCAAGGACAACCACAAGGCATTCTTTAGCTATGTCCTCAACCTCAAAGGCAATGCATAATTGCATGCAGAGCTCATTGGAAATGGAGCCATCTAAACTGAGCCATAAGATATAGCAAACCTACTGGCCAAACAATTCGGCTCCAACTTTACCCCTCTCTTCCCTCAAATTTCCCCCAAGGAATGACATCAAATATAACCCCCCCCTCCCACTATCATTAGGGAACAGGTCCTTGATGCTCTCTCCAAGGCCAAGAACACTGCATCAATGGGCACAGACAATATCCCAGGATGCCTTCTAAATAGCATAAAACATGACCTTATCAGGCCCTCTGGAATTGCTATTTAACTGAAGCCTCCAAACAGGCTCCGTTTCTCATGAATAGAGAACAGCAACAGTAATCCATCTGCACAAAGGTGGGCCATCTACAGACCCTGGAAACTACAAACCCACTAGTCTTATAGTAAAGCCATGGAAAGAATTATATCACAGAAATGATCAATAATGATACTGTAAAAGTACAGTTGTGCACACTTACCATAAATGTAGATGTTCGAGTGTATTCGCTGTTGCTGTCATCACAGCTGGGTTATCTGCTTGCAGGTAACCCCAAGTCTTGGGTCCTGCGTCACTTGTTGTCTCATCTTCCATGACGTCAGGTAGTCATATAAAACACCTACTACATCACCATGGACTATGACTATCTTCCAGTCACAACTGAAAAAAGCTCTCTCCTTTTCTACTACTTTCCTTTTCACTTGACTACTTTTACTTCCTAACCTATGATGATAACTGTTTCTCTTCTCTCTCACTTCTTCCAAAACAACCCTACAGACACACACAATCCCAATCCTCTTCTTCTTTACATACCTCTCAGAAACTATAATATATTCTTTCCAACCATATACCATGCTACTATAAACTAAAAACTCCAAAACTAAAAAAAAAAAAAAACTAAAAAACTTTATTTAAACCAGAACCAGAAAAGATACCTTACAGTACTACAAGATACATCTGTAATAAAATTAAAACCTATGCCCTACTTGAAATACACAACTTTGACATCTTATGCTTGTTAGAAACAACCGGGCTAAACCTGTAAAAAAAGACAAACATCATCTGTGCATATATCCCCAGGAAATTCATTAATGGTCCGACCAGAACCAACACAGTTTCAAACAGAACTTTCACAATATACAATACTAAGCATAAAATTATTCTCAGAAATAAAATCATAACAGATACTATTAACAATCTAATTACCCCAGGCAAATTAATCACACCCAATCCCCAGGACTTAGACCCCTCAAGACTCTACTTTAATAGCCAATAATTTTATATTTTTTTACTTACTTCATCCATAAGTCTTGCTAACCCTCCTCCTCTGATATCCTGTCTCTATTCTAATAAACAGATCCATAAAAAAAAAGTGCTTCCAGCAATTTGGGAAATATCACACATAAATACACAACAACAAAGGAGGCAACCCCCTTCCTTTTCTTCTAACTTTCATTGCAATTGTGTTGTCTCCTCTGCAAAAATTATGGAAAATGTATACATAAACAACTACTAAACCATCTCCTTGACACCCAACATGGATTTAGGCCTTCACATGAGTACTACCCACACACTACTCTCTTCAATATACCATCAACTGTAACCGTAATAACAACAAACACAACTCTCTCTCTTTCTAGACCTGTCAAAAAGCCCTTCGATGATATGGTAACATTCTTCTTTCTCACATACTGAAAATCCCTTTTGATGATTTTTCTTTTTTCTCTTAACCTGGTCATCACTCATATCTGATCGACATCAATCAGCAGTCTGGAAAAAAAAACTCTCTAAACTATTACCCATGATGATTCCACTTTAATCCACTACAAAACTGCTTGGTGTTACTATTGATAACAATCATCTATCAACAAACATGACCAGAATTTCAAACTCTGCAGGGAACTGCTTTTCTCCAACTCAGTTACTAACCTACTTTCATCTTTCAACTATATTTGCATTTTATTTAACACTCTAAATCTCTCTCTCAAATCATAAATAACATTATGATTTATTTTTATTTTCATGTTTTAATTACATAATTTGTATTACATAGTTAGTATATATCTATTTGTTATAGAATAGCATCACCCCTGACTAACTAATTTCCTTGTATTATTGCTCTTTGCCTACATCAGTGTTTTTTTTACATTTATTTCTATAAACATTTGGAGAAAATAAATAAATAAATAAAGCATGCAGCTGATGCCATTACATCAGTTTTTCTTGCCCCAGATGCCAGGTGCTCCCATAATGGGAAGCAATTATATACAAGGTTACACCTCCAACAAAAAGCAAATACACCAGAAAGCTTTAAGCATAGTAAACAAGAATAGAGGTATAGTCAATAGAAATCAGGAAGCTGGAGGGAGGGTAACCAGGACTGCAACAGTGAATACACTCAAACATCTACATTTATGGTAAGTGCACACAACTGTGCTATGTTCTTCATGTTTTACTGTTGCGGTCATCACATTAGGGTAGATTCCCAAAGCTAAGGATGGGAGGCGGCAATTAGATAGCATTAGGACCAGCTATAAGGCCCTGCAAGGCTGCAGTGGCAAAGTCAGCTCTGGATTTAGAAAAAATTGGCATTGGCAAGTGGTAATGCTTGGTGAACGTATGTACAGAACTCCAGGTAGCAGCTTCTAGGATGTTAAGCCAAAAACCACAAAAGCACGTATGTAGAGTAGTCTAATACAACAAGTTCTATTTGAATGTTCATATTGCTTTCATGTCAATTTTTAAACTTATATTAACTTGAAATGAAAACTTGCAGCCATTTGCGTTTTTATGCTTAAATTGTGCATTGTTTGCGAACTTTGTTTTAACCATATTGACAGTTGTCTTGGTATTTTAGTTTTAAACTTTTATGTATGTCTTAATTGATTAATTGGTGGGCGTTCCACGCCACAGTTTTTATACCGTTAGTAACTGGTTACTTTTGTGAAATTTTTTTAATCTTTCTGAAGAAGTCGGGGCAGGCGCTCTGACGAAAAGTGTATGATAAAAGCGCACTTAAAAAGGACTTATCAATAAAACAACTTATTTTGTTCATCGAGTTCTTTCCTGAGTGGCTTGAAGCTTTCCATACGTGCTTTTGAGCTTCTAGGATGTCCCTGGTAGGGACACCTCTGAGAGGCTGTAGAGGTAGATGCAGCCCTGGTGGAATGTTGTCTTATCCCCTGTGGGGTATGTTTTCCATAATGCTTATAACAGAAATGAATGCAATGGCCTATCCACTTAGAAATGGTTTGCTTTGAAATGGCCTTCCCTCTGCCTCTGCAGCAAATGCAACCAGCAGCTGTTCAGATTTCCTGAGAGGCTTAGTCCTGTCCAAGTAAAATCTAAGTTGTCTGTGCACGTCCAAGGAGTGCAGTATTCATTCCCCTTTGTTCTGTGGATTAGAAAAGAACGTTGGCAAATGAATGGACTGATTACGGGCCTCACTGGATACCACCTTGGGCATAAAGGAAGGATTGGTCCTGAGGGACACCCTGTCCGCATGAAAGATGATGAAAGGCTCCACTGCCATGAGGGCCTGTAATTCAGACACCCTTCTTGCTGAAGTGATGGCTAGAAGGAAGGCTGTTTTCCAAGAAAGGAATTTCAACTCTGCATTTGCAACTGGCTCAAAGGAAGGTAAAGTGAGCTTTTCCAATACAAAGTTAAGGTCCCAGGCTGGAGTTGGGGCTCTCCTCGGTCATACATTTTTGTCCCATCTGAGGAATTGCTTCAGCAGTGGATGAGAGAAGAGGGGAGGCTCTGTATTGTAATGTGCTGAAATGGCAGAGGAATGAATTTTGATGGAAGAAAAGGAAAGTCCCTTGTGAAGCATCTCAATTAAGTATTGAAGAATATGCTGTAAATTGGGTACTGCTGTGCCCATCCTCGGAGTTTGGCTCCAGGAACAGAATCTTTTCCATTTTTTAGCAAAGGATTTTCTAGTACTAGGCCTCCTTGCCTCCAGAATGACATCCATCACTTGCTTACTGAGGGATGGTAACGGAGAGATCAAGTAATTAGCCAGGCTGCAAGGTTCAGGGTTTGAAGCTGTGGGTGCAGAATCTGGCCCTCCTGCTGGGACGGGCAAGGGTCTGAAGCAGGTGCCATGGTGCCAGTAGTGACACACTGTGCAAGAAGGGGTACCAGTCTGGTGCAATCAGTATTTTCCTTGGTTTGTCCTGTCTGATCTTTAGTAGCACTTTGGAGAGGAGAAGCAGCAGGGGAAAGACATAAACTGATTTTCCAGGTGAAGGACAGGGCATCCACTTTCCAAGCTTGTTTGTGGGAAGTCCTTGTGCAGAATTTGTCCAATTGCTAGTTCTGAGGGGAGGCAAACAGGTTTATCTCTGGGCTTCCCCATTTGTTTCTCAAGATGTTGAATATCTTTGGCTCCAGTTTCCACTTGTGTGAGTCCATGAGATTTCTGCTTAGGTTGTCTGCCAAGTGTATTTAGCTTGCCTTGCAGGAATTGAGCCTGTAGGTGTACTTGGTAGCTCAAGGCTGTGTTCCACAGAGCCATGGCTAGTCTACAGAGAGGGCACGAGTGGGATCCCCCATGCTTGTTTATGTACCACATAACAGTGGTGGTGTTGTCCGTCTACCAATAATTGTCCTGGAAGAATGTAGTCCTTGAAGGCTGTCAGACCATTCTGTACAGCTAACATTTCTTTTTGATTGATATGGAGGTGCATTTGACTTGGGTTCCATTTGCCCTGAATGCACTGCCCTGCCAAGTGAGTCCCCCCATGCATAGTCTGATGAGTCTGTTGTTAGGGTTTGGGTGGCAGGGGTTAGAGTGAATGGCATTCCCTGGTTTTGGTGGCAGGCCTCTGCCCACCTAAGGAACTCTATCTTTAGACAAGGTATAATAGGAATCATTGATTCTAGATCCTGAGAATGTTGACACCATAGGCATTTTAGATACCATTGTAGTTTCCTCATATGCAGTCTTGCATATGGAATTAGTAGAATGCAAGAGGCCATGAACCCCAGGGCTTGCAGTATTTTTCTTGCAGATAGCTGGGTCTTTGTGGCCAGTAGTTTGAAGTAGGCTGTCAAATGAACTTGTTTCTCTGGCATGAGGTAGGCTACCTGGGAAGTTGTATTCAAGCTTGCTCCCAGGAATATAATTTGTTGGCAGGGTACAAGATGTGATTTATTTTCATTTATGGTGTAACCCAGAGAAGTTACTAATTTCTTTACGAATGCCAGATGATTTAATAGCATGTCCTGGCTTTCTGCCTGAATTAGACAATCATCCAGGTAAGGGTATATTTGAATATTTCTTTGCCTGCAAAATGCAATGACTGGAGCTAGGCACTTTGTGAATACCCTGTGTGCAGTAGATAAGCCAAACTGCAGTTCTGAAGCACAGGTATCTTCTGCAAGACTCCCTTACTGGGATGTGCAGGTAGGCTTCCTTTAAATCCAGTGTTGCCAACCAGGCGTTTTTTGCCTAGCATGGGAAGCAGCTGATGAAGAATTAGCATTATGAATTTTTGGATTACCAAAAAAGTGTTTTGGATAGACAGGTCCAGGCTAGGATGCCAGGAACTGTCTTTTCTGGGTACCAGGAAAAGTCTTGAGTAGAAACCTTGCCCGTATTCTTCTTCTGGGACAGGTTGAATAGCCCTGATGCTTAGAAGAGACAGAATTTGCTTTTGAGCCTCTGTCGACTGATTTGGGGGTAGGTCTGGCCAACCGTTTGGGGTTGGTAAGGAGTGAGAGTTGGATTCTGTATCCTTGTAAAACTATATTTAAAACCCATTTGTCTTGGGTAATGAGCTCCCAATTTTTTGCATGCAGGGCGATCTTTCCCCCCTAAAGGAATAGTCAGTAGAGCAGGGCTTGGAAGGTTTAAAGTTAAGTCATTGAGACAGTTTACCACAGGGGGGAGTCTTACTACTCCCAGCTTTGGAAGTGGGAGCCCCCCCACTGCTTAGGACTGTGAGTACCTTGGGACTGAAGCATGGGTGTTCTGCTGGTTCTGGGTTTGGACCGGGAAGGCCTGGAAGAGGCAGGAAAGGACCAATTCTTGGGCCAATGCCTACTAAACCTGGGAGGCTGTACGTGCAGGAAATCTTTAACAGTTTGCATAGATTTAGCTTTTTCCTCCATCTTTTTAAGTACTTCTTTTGCTTTGTTGCCAAATAGGCGGTCTTGATTTAAGGAAGCATCCAGTAATTTAGCTTTAACATGATCTGGCAAAAATTGCTCCTTAACCCAAGCATGCCTTCTACGTACAGACCCAGTGACAGCAGCCCTTCAAGATGCCTGTAATGACTCAAAACCACATTGCAAAGTATGTTTTCCAAATTGTTCAGCAGAATGCATTAAATCCTGTAATTCTTTATTTTCAGCACAGTCAGGAATCAACATAATTTTCTGTTTAAGCAACCCAATAATATGCTGCTGATACTTTAACATATGAAACTGGCAGTTTAAGGCCCTAATAGCCAAAGTTGCAAAAGTGTATACCCTCTTACCCCATCTATCCAAGGCCCTGGAATCTCTATCAGAGGGGGTAGGGTTTTTGGCAGTAGTAGCTTTAATGCCCTTAAGTCCCTGTGAAATGGTCTCAGGATCTGCAGTAGGATTTCTAAAGAGGAACTTGTGAGAGTCATGTACCCTGTAATACCTATCAGGTTTCTGGGAGCAGGAGGTAAAGTGTCAGTGACCAGGCTAGATTCCGAGAAGGCATCATCTACAATGTCCAGTACACAAGGGATAGCTAAAGGCCTGTGTTGAGGTAGGAGTAAGAATTCCCTAAGCCTCTTTTTGGAGTCAATGTGGAAATGCTTCCTAAGAGTATGCAAGGTTTCACCAAAAGAGAAATCCTCTGGAGGGGAAGCAGAGGGAATGGAGTCCTGTGAATCAGAATCCTCATAGGTAGATAAGGGCAACACCCATCAGAGAAAACAGAAATTTCAGAATCCTGATCAGAAGGAAAATCAGTTCTAGGTCTCTTAGAGGGAGAAGGGTGGCTTACCCTGATTAGAGTAATAAGGTCTTCAGCCATTCTTATCATTTGTTTTTTAGGCATAGGGGGCCTGACCATGCGGTCTGGGCATCGGTTTTCTAGGCATGGATCGGGTTTTAGGCTTTGAAGAAGATGGCGTTGGTTTAATATGCAAGTCAGTAGGCCTGAATACACCCTCCAAAGCTGGTGCCTGCACAGCGGCTCCGGACCCATCCAACGTAGAGACATCCGCAGGTTCCACAGTCGAAAAAGCATCTCATGGCATACCAGACTCTGAATAGGTCTCAGTAGAGGCCTGAGAATCTAAAGTAGCAGGTATCTGGGGCTGCAAAAGAACCTCACTGAGTACCGGCAAACTGGTGATTAGCTTAGGAGAAGCGTCATTGGCAGCTTTGGACCTATGCGGTCTGTCTCTGTCTTTATCTTTGCGTTTTTTTGGAATGTCAGTAGTCGGGTGGCTTACCAAAGCCATTTCTGGATAATTGAACAGAGTACCAAAATATTTAGATGCGAAAATGAACCAACGATGACTAGTACGAGGTTTGAATAAGACACAAAACCGACAGCGAGGTAAGTCGTGGTCTGAGCCTAAGCAAGGAATGCAGTACAAATGAAAATCTTTATGAGGTATTTGCTTTCCACAAGAAATGCAATTGTTAACTTTTACTGACATCGGTTTAGAGCAAGAAAAAGGATCCCCAATGGGGTACTTAGCTTAGTTGAAGACTTCAGATCTGAAACTCGAAAACGAAAATTTCAGAAGTTGGCCAACCTGCACTTGCGAACTGCTTCTGCTTTGGGCACCGCACGGCAAGAAAGACTGATGCAATGGCATTGGCTGCATGCTTTATACCCCTGACTACCTGACATCATGGAAGATGAGACAGCAACCAACGCAGGACTAAAGATTTTGATAATCAGGCCGACTGAGGGCTACCTGCAAGCAGATAACCCAAATGTGATAACTGCAACAGTGAAACACGAAGAACATCCTCCAGACACTGGACCCAACCCAGTTTGGTTTCATCAAGGGCAGATCATACCTACTCAACCTGGAGGACTTCTTTGAGAAGGTCACCAAAGCAATGAATGAGGGCAAAATAATTCACACTACCTGTCTAGACCTGGCCAGGGCATTTGACATAATACCCCACTTGGGCATTGCTGACAAACTCAAGAGGTTAGGTAGAAACCCATAGCTCACCCAGTGAATAGCCAACTGGCTCACAGACAGCACCCAGGAAGTTAAAATTGGGGAGTCCACCACTAGAAAGAGGCCAGCCACAAGTGGAGTTCCTCAGGGATTGGGTCCTTGGACAGTTGTTTTTTGGCATTCACTTCTCTAAAGTTAAGGCTGATGTCAATGGTCTCTGGCTGACTAAATTTGCAGATGATTGCAAATTAGGTGCTGTCATTGAATTCACACCGGCACAAATATTCTCCAGGAAGGGCTGACACAAACAACTGGTGTCAGAGCCATGGACTAAAAATGCTAAGAAATGCATAGCAGTATCCTTCAGGAAGTCATCCATCCCTGGTAGCTATCATATTGACAACACACCCCCTTAGAGATGACCCAGTAGTCAGGGACTTGAATTACTGTCTGTGTTTCCCTATCCTTTGACCATCATGTGTCTACAGTAGTGAGGAAATCATTCTATGTTGCACAACTTATAAACAAAGGTATGGCATTTAGGTCTAAGGAAGTCATTGTTCCACTGTATTCAGCATTCATCAGACCTATAATTGAGTGCAATGCCCCATTTGGTATGTACCTAACCAGACATATCTAACAAATGGAACATCCACTGAGGTTCCCCACTAAAAGAATACAGGGTGTAAGTAAAATGTCCTATGCAGACTGCCTACAGGCTCCATCCCTGTATTCTGTCTCCTACAGGCTGTACAGAGGTGATATATGCCTGGCATGCAAGGCATTCTCAGACCCCACTCTGATGCACCTCCTGCATATCCACAAAAAAAACAGCACCAGAATTACCCATTCTGAAGACTTAAACCTTACCTGTGATACACATAGGACCTGCTGGAGAGACAGGTATGTATCCCAGAGACTACCCCGTCTATGGAACAGGCTTCCCCATTCACGTGAAGCAGATTTCCTCCTCCCTAACCCAATTCAAATGCAACTTGGACAAATGAATGGGGAACAGGAAATTCATCCCTAGCTTGGCACCTGTGACTCTAACAGACACAGGCAACCTGTAAAATAGTTAATCTCCCAGGCTGCTGCTTGTAAATGTTTCATCTCCCAAGCCTCTGCTTACACTTATCAAGGGTACCAGAACTTGTCAGAGATTTGGGATGCATGGATAGGCTTAAAAAGGCCCTTGTGGTCATTAGCCTACACCTATGAACATACAAGGAGATCTGCATGCAAAGCACAGCTTTTCTTCATTTCTGAGACTATCTTCCTTCCCACAAAATTCACATAAACAAAAAAGACTTAACTGCTTTGCTTTCTTTATGGTACTTGAATAATATTTTGCTCCTTCAGTGTACATCACGCTGATTTAATCTCCATGACTTCTAATGTTACTGCCCATTAGAGTCAGACTCTTGGATCAGGAAAAGTCCACAGTGGAAAGTTGTTATAATCATGCCTTCTTTCCACTCAAACAAGGCCATAAAAGTAATACATCTTATATCAAATGGCAAAGAAAAGTACCGTTATGGAAAGTACTTCTATTAATAGCAGATCCCTGACTAGACATCACGGTATGAGTAAATCATAACAGGTGGAATTTTCCACCTTTGCTCCCTTTTGTTCAGCTTGAATCTTCCAGTATCCCAC